>NC_073306.1:132513152-132693178 GCF_027595985.1 Sorex araneus | reverse complement strand
GTGAACGCTAAGCAGACATCCCAGGAGTAAGCCCTGAGCACTGCCTGGGTGCGCCCCCCCATTGCTCTCCCCCCTAAAAAGAATTTTACATTTTACTTCTAAAATGTCCTCTTAAACTCCAAGGATGTCCTTCAAACCTTACAGATTTTTGTTTTTTTTGGCTTTTTGGCTTTTTTTGCTTTTTTTGGGTCACACCCGGCGATGCTTAGGGGTTACCTCCTGGCTCTGCACTCAGGAATTACTCCTGGTGGTGCTCAGGGGACCCTATGGGGATGCTGAGAATTGAACCTGGGTGGGCCGCGTGCAAGGCAAATGCCCCTACCTGCTGTGCTATCGCTCCAGCCCCCAAACCTCACAACTAGCTGCTGGGAAAAGCAAGCATGTTGAGAGCACGCTAGCCCACTCAAAACCCCTCAAGCCCACCCTTTTCTGACCTATTTATTTAGATCACCTTTTCTTTTTTGGGGGGGTAGCCCTGGTGGTATCTGGGGGGTGAGTCACTCCGAGTGGTGGCCTGGGGGGCTGTGTGGTACTGGGGGGGTCACCGAGTGCAGGTCAGCTGGATACGAGGCCGACTCCTAACGCCCTGTTCTAGCTCTCGAGTGTTTTTTCCTCCTTTCAAACAAAGACAAAGTTGACTTTCAAAACTCAAGTTCATGGGTATGAGCAAAGCCAACTGTCCGCAGGGAGGACCCGGTGTCCATCTCTGAGCCGAGCATCCAGAGACAGGACGGCAAAGGCTTGAGTTCCTGAATTCCTTCCCAGGCCGAGCACCCCCACAGCTAAGGGGGCAGGAGGTCCTTCCCCCCACAGACCCAGGAACATTTTTGTCCAGACTGGAAAGGATAACAGAGAATTTGGAGGGACTGGAGTCACAGCACAGCTGGGGGCTCTTGCCTTGCATGTGGCTGATCTGAGTTGGATCCCCCAACCCCTCAGAGAGGCCCCCCAAAACCCCCCGAGTGGTCTCTGAGCACAGAGCCAGGAGTAAGCCCTGAGCACCGCTAGGCGTGACCCCCAAAGCCCGAGAAAGGAATAACAATTTAAAAAAACCTGCTTTGCCACCTGATTTCATGGGCTGTCAGAATAGGTTCTTTTTTTTTTTTTCTTTTTGGGTCACACCTGGCGATGCTCAGGGGTTACTCCTGGCTCTGCACTCAGGAATTACCCCTGGCGGTGCTCAGGGGACCATATGGGATGCTGGGAATCGAACCCCGGGTCGGCCGCATGCAAGGCAAACGCCCCCTCCCCGCTGTGCTGTCGCTCCAGCCCCTGTCAGAATAGGTTCTGTCCCCTCAGCTCTTGCCAGAGACGGCAGCGTCCCTTCGTGCCTCTCTCTGTGCAGGGCAGGCACATCCCTCAAGGCGGGATTCGGGCCGCCACCTCCAGCTCCTGGAGAAATGGACGGTGGCCGCAGCCTGCTGCCTCTGCTCTCGTCGTCCCCGTCCCCGTTCGGTCCCTCGCTCGGTCTGTCCCACACCACACCGTCCACTGCTCTTTCCCTCCCTCGCAAGCCCACAGTCCCAAACCTTCTCCCTCGGGGGACAGTTTGCCGTCTTTGTTTGGGGGTGGAGTGCGGCCTGACTTCAGGGCCCGCACTACCGGGCAAGCTTGGGGTGCAGCGACGGGCCCAGGACGGGGCGGACACTTGCAAGTGTCATCCTGCAGCCACTCCGCCCGGCACAGGCCGCTCTGCCTGCTGGATGCTGCTCCACACCGTTGGCAACACAGTCGGGGGCCGAGGGACCGGCCCCATCAACTCTTACCTCCAAGGGCTGCCCCCCCCCCCCCCCACCCCGATCCGCCTGGGCTCAAGAGACACTCAGACCCTGGGGCCTGAACAGCGCTCTGGGCCCTCCCTCTCGCCCGCTAGAGGTCAGTCATCCTGCCCCACCCCAGAGGGGACCCAAAATCTCAGAACCAACCTTCTCTGGAGGCCAAAATTGCCTCAGTGAGAAACATCAGAGTCAAGAGACGCTGGAGATGTGATGACGTGGGAGTTCGTGTGTGTGTGTGTGTGTGTGTGTGTGTGTGTGTGTGTGTGTGTGTGTGTGTGTGTGTGTGGCCCATGGCGGAGGGAACAGTGCTGAGTTGGGGATGGGGTGGGGGGCAGGATGGGAGGTGGACCCCTGATAGCCAGGCCTTTCCCGGCCTTCTTTCCAAGGGCACTGGGCCCCGTGTTCCTAGAACTTCTGTTTTGTTTGTTTTAGTTTTTCTGGGCCACACCTGGAGACGCTCAGGCCTTACGAAAGGCTCTGCACGCAGGGATCACTCCCGGCGAGGTGCTCGGGGGACTCTATGGGGTACTGGGCACTGGACTCGGGTCGGCCGCAGGGAAGGCGCTTGCAACCTTACTTGCTGTACTATCACTCACCGGCCCCCAGTTCCTACAACTTCTGCCAACCCCCCATTTTTTTTTTTTTCAGAAAATCTGGAAATCCGGAATTTCACCACGCAACCTCCCATCTTTGAAAAGCGGGCCGCCGTGGGGGTTGAAGCAATAGTACAGCGAGGAGGTGTTGGCCCTGCACCCTCTTGGGCCTGGGTCTGGTCCCCAGCACCTGTTAGGGTCCCCTGAGCCCACCAGGAGTGATCCCTGAGCCAGGAGTCAGCCCTGACGCACCGCCGGGTGTGTGGTTCCCCCCCTCCCCCAAACAGCACATAAATAACCAACGACCACTCAGCCTTTTGGAAGGGGCCACACCCGGTGATGCTCAGGGGCCGGTCCTGGCTCTGTGCTCAGGAGTGACCCCTGGTGGTGCTTTGGGGAACAACATGTGGTCTTGGGGAAGGAACCAGGCTTGGGGGGGGTGCAAGTCAGGTGACTTAATCCCTGTGCTATCACTTGGATCCTTTAGGATTTGATTTTATTTTTTTAAATAGGGGTTTTAGGGGCCGGAGCGATAGCACAGCGGGTAGGGCGTTTGCCTTGCACGCGGCCGACCCAGGTTCGATCCCCGGCATCCCATATGGTCCCCCAAGCACCGCCAGGAGTCATTCCTGAGTGCAAAGCCAGGAGTAACCCTGAGCATTGCTGGGTGTGACCCAAAAAGCAAAATAAATAAATAAATAAATAAATAGGGGTTTATGCCCACGAAGCTTCAAAAACGGGAATTTAGACTTGCGAGCGCTCCCATGCGCCGTGCCCGCCCGCTTCCCCCGTGTCCTGCCGTCTCCCCTCACCCCGACTCATTTTTGACCCAGGCTTCATTTCCTTTTGTGCAAGACAGGGAGAACAATTCCAGCTCACTCCCGACAGTGATGCAGGGAGGAACGTAATTAAGGGATGGCCCAGGGTCCCGTGCAAGGCTTCAAGTGCTAGATAATTACGGCCACCAAAGCAGTGGCTTCAAGGCACTGATAAGGCCGGAGCAAGGCCAGGTCCGGAGGTGAACAGGGCGGCCTGCAAGGTAGGGAGGGTGCGAGCCGTGAGCGCAGAGGACCCCCAGGCCAGCTGCCCTTCTTCCCCGAGCCCTGGCACAGGCTCCCTATTCATACACAAAGGCGGGGTCGGGCTACTTGGCACAAGCGAAGATTCAAAATCCGAGTTCCCCGGCCCGAGCTGTCAAGGGGGAAGGCTGCTTCACAGCTCCGTTCCCTAATTAGAAGATGATTTCTGGGTGTTTAGATATCTTAATCTCTGCCCCATTTATGCAGCTGCTGACACAGCTCGGGGCCGGGTGGGGCCGGGGGTCCACGGGGCGGCCAGTGAGGCATCTCTCAGGTATGCCCACACACGCCCTGCGCTGCCCGGGACACTCCTAAAATATCCAGGGGACAGATGCTCTGTGCTGCCCGGTGGCCCTCCCCTGGAGTCGGCTTTTAAATAGCCCCAGCCCGGGCCAGAGCCGCAGCACGGCGGGGGAGAGGGCGCTGGCCTCACACCGGCACACCCAGGTTGAGCCCGCTCCTCGGGTGGTTCCCCCGAGCACCGCTGGGAGAGATCCCTGAGCACAGAGTCAGGAGTAAGCCCTGAGCACCCCCTTGGGGGTGGCCCCCAAACAGAATAAAACGAACAAACACATAAAGTGAATCCTGCCCACCTTTGGAGCAGGAAACTTGTTTGGGGGGGGGGGGCGGTTCAGCAGTTCTTGCCTCCTGCAGAAAAATTAGACTATAGGAAGGAAGGGAGGGAAGGAGGGAGGGAGGAGAGAGGAGAGTGGAGAGAAGAGAGAGAGAGAGAGAGAGGAGAGAGAGAGAGCGTGAGAGAGAGTGAGAGAGAAGAGAGGAGCGAGAGAGAAAGAGAGCGAGAGAGCGAGAGAGGAGAGAGAGAAGAGAGAGCTAGAGAGAGAGGAGAGAGAGAGAGAAGAGAGGAGGAGAGGAGAAGCGAGAGAGAGCGCAGCGCGAGCGAGCGGAGAAGAGAAGAGAGGGGAGAGAGAGGGGGGAGAGAGGGGGAGGAGAGAGAGAGAGAGAGGAGAGAGAGAGAGAGAGGGAGAGGAGAGAGAGAGAGAGAGAGAAGAGAGAGAGAGAGAGAGAGGAGGAGAGAGAGAGAGAGAGAGCGCTAGTGAGCAAGCCGAAGCCCCAGCCCTATCTTATCTTCCCATCACTGAGGAGCCGCCCACTGGGCTGGAGATAAGCGTCCATCCTGGCAGCCTTTCCTGCCAGGGTCAAATTTATTGCCATCCCCCCCCCCCCCCCCCGCCCCCCCATTCAGTCTCTGGCTGAGAGTCAAAGGGACCCCAGGACCTTTGTTTCGGGGGTTCTGCTCCTTGAATACAGACACCACCAGAGGTTGGGCCCCTTCGAAGCTCATCCTCAGCCCAATGGAGTCAGCAGTCTTCAGTCCCCATGAGAGGTTCTCGCCTCTTCCATGAAGTCCTCCCTCACCTGTGCCCCAGGCTCTCGCCCAGGTGTTGTGCTCTGTCCCCTGGGCCATGAGCTGGCTAATGAGCACCTCGTCCTGTTCTCGTCCTGTTTTGGGGGGTGACCGGAGAGGCCGTTCCTGCCCGTCCCTGGCATTCACAGGGGAAGGCAGCGGCACACGGATAGCCCCAGCACTGACATCTGCGGGGAGTTGAGCAGGACTGAGGCCAAGTACTCCTCGGAACCTCCCTTCTCCCTCCGACCAGGCGCGGGCCCACCGGGATATCAGTGGCAGCTAGTGCTGAGTCCATCTGGTCCTTCACACTTGATTCTGACCTTGTCCCTGCAGAGGGGAGCAGCCCACTGCAGTTACTGAGTGGGGCTGGTAATTGGTGGGTACATACCTCTTTGTCCCTCTCACGGCCTCCTTCTTTCTACCTGGAATGTGGGCGTGATGGCTGGCATCCTGTCAGCTCTTTTGGTTCATGAGGTAATCTTGAAGATGCACTGTAGCACTGTCGTCCTGTTGCTCAATGATTTGCTCGAGCGGGCCGACTAGTAACGTCTCCATGGTGAGACTTGTGGCTACTGTTTTTTGGCATATCAAAGACGCCACAGGGAGCTTGTCCAGGCTCTGCCGTGTGGGCAGGATACTCTCAGTAGCTTGCCGGGCTCTCTGAGAGGGGCGGAGGAATCGAACCTGGGTCGGGCCACGTACAAGGCAAACGCCCTATCTTGAAGATGGTACAACTGAAACATAGAGTGTGGGAAAATCTGATAACTGTGTGCTCCTTAACCTGCCCTTTAATTGGGTGTGCAGAGGGAAGAGGGGGGAGACAGAACAGGAGTGAGAGTGCGTGGACAGAGAGGGGAAGCGAGAGAGAGAGTGATCTACCTTATTTGCCATTTCACTGAATTTTCTGTCCTGTGGCCAAATCCAATTCTAGTCGGCCAGCCGTGGCCTGGCTCCTGTTAGGGGGTGATTGTGTCGTGCATCTTAGTGCCTCCTCACGCAAGCGTCTCGGGGCAAGCCTTATCATTACCATTTTATTTTAGGATATATTCTGGGGGGCCAGCTTGCTCCTGGTTCCGTGAGGGTGCCAGGGATCAGACTCAGGCAGTCGCATGCAAAGCCTGAGGGGCAGGTTCCCACAGCCTCCTGGGTCAGGGCGGAGAGGCTCAGGGAGCCCCTGGGGGCTGGCCAGGGGGCATGCGGTTTGCTCCGGGACACCAGGACCCTCTTGGGCTTCTCTGAGCCCCCGGACTCGGGCTCCTGGCCACTTGCTTACTTGCTTATCAACTCACTTTCCGAAGTCCGTATTCACCGAGAGCCAGGCCCGGGGAGGGCTCAGGGCTGGGGGTGAGGAAACAGCTGAGCTGGTCTCCGAGATCCCACTGTGCTCCCCTGTGGCCACTCCAGGCACCCCAGGGGCCGTACGAGCCCAGGGGCACCAGCTACCCGGTCTCCGTCTTGAAGATGTCCCCGAGAGTCGCACCGCACTCGACACGGTGGCCGGCCAGAGACAGAGCTGGGTGCCCATCCTGCTCCCGGCCTCCCCCCTCAGATGCCTCATCACCTGCTCCCTGCCAGCCCCAGGCTTGCCCGCTCCCTGTTGCGGTCCGTCCCTGCCCGCCTAGCTAGCAAGGGCCTGGGCTCTCTGACCCCGTTTCCTGAGAGAGAGAGAGAGAGAGAGAGAGAGAGAGAGAGAGAGAGAGAGAGAGAGAGAGAGAGACGCACTGGGTGGTGACCGGGCTGGAATTCCCCTGCAATGCGGCAGGGCGGGGACGGGTCCCTCACCATCACGCATGGCGTCTGCTGAGCAAGGCCTTCCCCGCTCCTACAGGGAGGACTCTTCAGGGTCCCCCAGACACCAGGCTGCCCGTGGCCTTTCCAGAGGCCACACTGGGGCAAGTACATGGTCCTGACCCTTTCGGTTTTATTTATTTTGTTCTTTGTTTATATCCAGCGATGCTTGGACTGGAGCAATAGCACAGTGGGTAGGGCGTTTGCCTTGCACGCAGCCAACCCAGGTTCGATTCCTCCGTCCTTCTCGGAGAGCCCGGCAAGCTACCGAGAGTATCCCGCCCGCATGGCAGAGCCTGGCAAGCTCCCCGTGGCGTATTCGATATGCCAAAAACAGTAACAACAGGTCTCACCATGGAGATGTTACTGGTGCCCGCTCGAGCAAATGGATGAACAACGGGACGACAGTGCTACAGCGCTACCCAGCAATGCTCAGGGGTTCCTCTAGGCTCTGCACTCAGGGATCACTCCTGGTGGTGCTCAGGGAACCTTAGGGGAAGCTGAGGATCAAACCCAGGTTGGCTGTGTGCAAGGCCAGCGCCCTCCCCACGGGCCTGTTGCTCTGGCCCCAGGGCCGTGTCGTGTTAGCTCTTTCCCTCTCTGTCCTGCCTCCCAGAGTCTGATGCTCCTGGTACCTACTGCCTGCTCTGCGTCCCGATGTTCCCAGACTCCTGCCACACAGCCTGGTGAGGGCTTCCCCACACACCTTCAGACCCATGTTCTGGTGCCACCAAGCTTTTTTTATTTTGCAGTGCCAGGGCCAACCCGGAGCTCGCACATGCCAGGCCCGAGCTCTATCACCGAGCTCCCCTCCCGGCCCGAGGCTGGCTTTCTAGTGCGAGCTGAGACGTACTGAATGAGATGTTGACGTGTCCATTTCCGGTCAGGAGCCAGAGAGCTCCGGCTCTCTGGCTGAAGGCACTCGTTTCACATGTGGCGGACTCTGGTTCCAGCCTCAACACCTGGGTGGTCTACAGGTACCAGCAAGGGTGATTCCCTGAGCACTGGGTCAGGAGGAAGCCCTGAACACTGCTAACTCTCGTAGCCCCAGAACCTAAATAAGGGAATCACTGTATCACTGTAAAACTGTCATCCCGTTGTTCATCAATTTATTCGAGCGGGCGCCAGTAATGTCTCCATTCGTCCCAGCCCTGAGATTTTTGCAGCCTCTCCTTACTCATTTTTCCCAACGATTGGAGGCTCTTTTCAGGGTCCGGGGATGAGACCTGTTATTGTTACTGCCTGCAAGGAAGAGCCCGGCAAGCTCCCCGTGGCATATTCGATATGCCAAAATAAGGGAATACATTTAGTGCAGCGGGTGGGGTGTTCACCCAGGTTAGATTCCTCTGTCCCTCTCGGAGATTCTGGCAAGCTACTGACAATATCTCACCCACACGGCAGAGCCTGACAAGCTCCCCGTGGCGTATTCAATATGCCAAAAACAGTAACAACAAGTCTCACGATGGAGACGTTACTGGTGCCCGCTCGAGCAAATCAATGAGCAACAGGATGACAGTGACAGTGGCAGACATTTATATTCATATAACAGAAGAATATGAAAAGTGAAACAAGGGCTGGCGGGTATCTCAAAGGGTTGGTGCATATGCTGGTGGGATCCCTGAGTACAGACCTTGGAGCAGTTTCCAGCACTGCCCGGTGCCCCCCCCCCCCCCACAATGAAGCAGAAGTAACTTTCAAATGTCCAACCAGGGGGCAGAGTGATAGTATAGCAGGTAGGGTGCTTGCCTCGCACGCAGCAGTCGTGGGTTCGATCCCCGGCAGCCATATGGTCCCCTGAGCCCACCAGGAGTGATCCCTGAGTGCAGAGCCAGGAGTCAGCCCTGAGCATCACTGGGTGTGGTCCCCAAACCAAAATAAATAAATAAATAAACAAAATCAATATTTCTTCAAGAACAATTAGTTTCCATTCTTTTTCTAAAGTCAAGGAAAAAACGATGATGAAAACAACAGACTCCTTGAAGCATACCTGGTTCAGTTATTCATTTCTGCTCCTACATGCGTATATTGATTTTTGCTAAGATGATGGGAAAGTATTTCATTCATGAAAACGTTGAAAAGAAAAATCAAGCTGTAACAAACATCCCAAAAGCAGGGAGATGCTTTTTGGCATTGCTTCACCTTTGGGCAGACGTGCCGGGTCCATCACGACAACCTTCCCCTCTGCTCCCCGCCGCTGCCCCTCCTCCTTCCTGCCGTGGGCACGCTGGTCACCCAGCAAGGCCTTCTCGGGACACAGGCCCTGGCCTCTGCTCTCGCTCTCCTCACGTCTGGGAGTTGCATCCATGCTGCCTTTTCATCCCTTCCTGCTTTTCGCCTAACACTCCCCCCCCAGCCCATTTGGATCTGCTCCGTGGCTGGAAAACGTTTGGACCATTTCCAGTTTGGGGCAGAGCTGCTGGAACGTTCTGGAACAGGACTTGGTTGGACCCACGTCCTGCCTTCTCCAGGGATGGCGGTGGGCCCGGGTCGGCACCCACATGCATTCTGCCCTTATGACTCAGGATGTGTCACCTCAGTTCTTATGGCTGCCACCCCTCCACCCCCTACCCCCCACCCCCCGCCCCACGCCCCGGCCAACTGTCAGGCACCCAGCTGTTGTCGGCTCGACGCCGCTCCACAGAGACTTTCCCTGCCTCTTGGGCTCCTTCCACCCCCCCACCCCCAGCCAACCTGTCGCTCCGGTGCCAGCCTTCCCTTGGCTGTCCCTGCCCACTCCAAGTGCCACATCCAACATGGATTCCAGCTCCCCAGCCTGCCCCCACCAAGTGCCACATCCAACATGGATTCCAACTCCCCAGCCTCCCCACTGCCCACCTCCTGCCCAGCCGCCTCCACCCCAGCCTCCCCAGACAACTGGCCAGCATCCCTGCGGGGTGCCCCCTCTTCCCTCCTGCTTTCTTCCTCCAGGAGGTTTGCCAAATGGCAGCAAGATGCTCTTTAAATATGGATCAGATCATGTTCGCTTCTGGAATCTCTCCCCACTGCGCCTGGAGTCCTGACGGGTGGTCTCCAAGGCGCGGCAGCATCTGGCGACCATCGCCAGGCGTCCTTCCCAGCACACCCCCTGTTCCGGGAACTCACTCCCGTCTCTTTACCTTGGGGCCCGCTCACGTCCCAGCCCTTCCACCGGCCTGCCCGGGCCTTTTTGCACAGAGAAGCGAGTCGAAAGCTCCGTTCCTGGGCTGGAGCAATAGCACAGCGGGGAGGGCGTTTGCCTTGCATGCGGCCAACCCGGGTTCAAATCCCAGCATCCCATATGGTCCCCTGAGCACCGCCAGGGGTAATTCCTGAGTGCAGAGACAGGAGTAACCCCTGTGCATCGCCGGTTGTGACCCAAAAAGCAAATAAAAAAAAAAACCAAACCAAAAAACGAAAGCTCCATTCCTCCCCCTCCTCCCCGCGCCTTCCACCTGGGCCGTGCCTTGCACACGCACTCTGCACTCTGCACGGTCTGTCTTTGGTGCTGGTAGCTTCGGCCTGAGCTTTCCTTAGCTGCTCATACACACTTAGCTGCCTCCTTTCGTCCCTAAATTTCGGATGCTAAATTCATTGTATGAATGGACTGGCCTTTATTTAAAAATTGCCATTTTTTTCTTTTAAAAAGAATGCGGTGAAAACTAACTGTGCATGTGCATTAAATCCCACCAAAATTGTGGTGGTAACAGGTGTGGACACTATTGAATTTTTGGGGTTTTTTGGGGGGGCCACACCCAGCGCCTCTTGGGGGTTACTCTTAGTTCTACACTCAGGGATCACTCCTGGAGGTGCTCCGGGGACCATATAGGATATCGGGGATTGAACCCGGGTCGGCCGTGTGCAAGGCAAACTGCCTCCACATTGTACTATCTTTCTGGCTGGCCCCTGTATGGACTCCTTAAATTGAATGAACGCTGCCAAAGGATTTCTGTGGCCTTACTTGTGCACATCCTAACAATGCCTGAACATGCTCACTTTCTCATTCTCTTCCTAACACCGTGGTTTATCAAACTGTTTTTTTTTTTGTAACGAGAGAAGAATGTCTATTATTTCTCTTATATGTGAAATCGAGCATCTTTTTAAATGCTTGAAAGCTATTTTGTTTTCCTTCTCTGTGAACGAGCTTATGTTTTGGCCTATTTCCTACTGAGCTGTTCGTTGATCTTTTAAAAATTGATTTGTCAGAGTCTTTACATATTAAACATATAAAGTCTTTTGTGTGGTTAACACACATTCGCCTGATTTGTCTTTTAACATTTAATTCGGGGCTAGAGCAATAGCACAGTGGGTAGGGCATTTGCCTTGCACGCAGCCGACCCGGGTTCGATTCCCAGCATCCCATATGGTTCCCTGAGCACTGCCAGGGGTAATTCCTGAGTTCAGAGCCAGGAGTAACCCCTGTGCATTGCCGGCTGTGATCCAAAAAGCAAAAACAAACAAAAAAACAACATTTAATTCAATAAGATTGGTTAAGCCAGACCCATGGTTTTCTTTCTTTCTTTTTTTTTGGTTTAGGGGTTACTCCTGGCAGTGCTCAGGGCTTACTCTGGCTCTGTACTCAGGGATCACCTACCAGATCGGCAAAAATCCCAAATCCCCAACTTCCTGGGCTGGCAGGGCAGTCAGCTACACCGTCTCACTCCCTGTTGGGGGACAGCACGCCATCCTCGGAAAGGCATTTCCACCGGATCCACCCAAGTGACGGCTGTTTAGTACTATGGCTCTAGCTCCGGAAAGTACAGCCTTGGGATGCTCTTGTTCAAGTAAAAAAAAAAAAAAGACATCTGCCTGGGCCACAGTTCAGGATGAGGATTGGGGGACTTGAGGAGGGAGGTATTTCTGGGGCACCCAGTTCTAGAACAGAACAGAGACAGTCCCACTCAAGAGTTAGAAATGAGTCTTCTGCCTTTCCCAGCATGCTTTGCAGCTAGGCAGAAACTCTGGGGTTCATTTCTGTTTTCTTATTGTTGTATTTTTTTGGGGGGGTGGGGGAAGTCACACCCAGCAATTCTCAGGGGTTTCCCCTGGCTCTGCAATCAGGAATTACTTGTGGCTGTGCTCAGGGGACCCTCTGGGTTGCTGGGGATCAAACCCCATCGGCTGCAAGGCACGTGGCCTCCCCGCTGTGCTGTTGCTTGGCCCTCCTCTCCCCTCGGGAGCACTTCTGCCTCTTGGGTGGTGAGAGTCACTTCCAGGCCCAGCTCAGAACAGCTCCCCTGAATCCCTGTCTGCCCTGTCCACCTGTCATGCCCAGTCCTGAGACTCCCGGTTCCAGATGGCCGAGCAAGGGGTCAAATGAACTCGCTCACCTCTGAAGGCAGATCCCTCTGCTGGGTGAAGTTCCTGGGGTTTGGGGTTCGGTTATTGCAGCTTGGTGCCATCATGCAGACGTCCAGTGATGCCGGTGCAGCTTGTGGTACCGAGTGAGCCTTCGGGTGCATGTCGCCGGGCAAACGGGTACCGCCACAGGCCAAGTATCTACTGTGCCAGGGAGGGCCTGTCGGGAGGGGGGACTCGTCCTCCAGAAAGTGGCACTGAACAGCCCCCCCACCAGGGGCGTGATGGGGCCGCCCAGAGAGAGCGGCTTCTCCAGGCAGCTGCTGGACGCCGGCACACACGAGCCAGACTCACCCTCACTTCAGCCCCGTGGGGCTGGTGCCAGGTTGGACTCCCTTTACCCGTCAGGGAAGGACGGCGCTGAGAAGATACAGCACAGGAGGGCTTCTCACAGGACAAATCGGTCATGTTCCTGTTTCTTCAGGGGAACTGACATGGACCCAGGAATCGGCATTTGAAGCCAGCTCCCCAGATGCTTCTAGTAGTCAGGAGGCTGAGGGGCTCAAGACCCAGAGGATTCAAGGTGCTAACTGTCACTGTCACTGTCATCCCATTGCTCATCGATTTGTTTGAGCGGGCACCAGTAACGTCTCTCATTGTGAGACTTGTTGTTACTGTTTTTGGCATATCCAATATGCCACGGGTAGCTTGCCAGGCTCTGTCGTGCGGGCGCGATACTCTCAGTATCTTGCCGGGCTCTCCAAGAGGGGCAGAGGAATTGAACATAGGTCGGCCGTGTGAAAGGCGAATGCCCTACCGCTGTGCTATCACTCCAGTCCCATTAAGGTGCTAACAAGTATTTCTTTTTTTCTCTTAGTTTGGGCCACACCCAGAGGCATTTGGGGGCTACTCCCAGCTTGGTGCTTGGGGCTTACATCTTGTGGTGCTTGAGGGACCATGCAGTACTGGGGATCGGTCCCGGGGCTCCTACATGCAAAGGAGGAAATGTGCTTCTACCCTTTGAGCCTGCCTTTTGGTCCAACAGATGGTTTGTTAATGCAAATAAAGGGATCCCGGGAGGCAACTTCCTCCAGAAGGTCTTCCTGGACAAGAATATGGGCCACAGTAAAAGGACAGCAGGCAGAGCTTTTGCCTTGCACATGACCAACCCGGGCAAGATACCAGCATCCCATATGGTCCCCTGAGAATGGCCAGGAGTAATTCCTGAACTCAGATCCAGGAGTAAGCCCTGAACATCACAAAACAAAGACAAGTCATTCCTATTACATTAATAAAGCAAACAGAGTATTTCGTTTTGCTCAAAGACAGAGAGAGAGGCCGGAGAGACAGGATATAGACGAGAGAGTAAAAAAAAGGTTAAGGCACTTGCCCTACATGTGCATAACCTCGGTTCAATTCCTTGAGCACCGCAGGGCACAACCCTTGAGCATAGAACTAGAGTAGCTCCCAACATTTCCCAAGCAAACAAATAGGAAAAATTCCGAGCAACATCAACAAAATTCATGATCCCATGTATGAATTTTACAGATTGTTCTAAGCCAGATCAGTGTCCGAGGAAGCGTATTATTCATGATTTAAGTCCAGCTGAGCGACGCCTGCCTTTAAAGATACAGGGCTGAAATGGTCTGAGTCGGGGTGACAGTCCCAAACAGGACCCCACACTAGACCCCTGACTTGTCGCTCCATCCTCACCACCCTATCCTCCCTGTTCCAAGCCCAACAGGCGGGCCTATATTTTGCTCACTTCCTATTGGCCACCTACAATCATGTGGCTGCTGGCGCAAAGGCGGCTGGGAGTTGTAGTCTTTGCTCTGAGCATCCGAAAGGAGGCCACTCTCCCTCTCTCCCACTGGAGACATCATCCAAGACTCGAACTTAGATTCGGGAAGAAAATAAAATTACTCATTCCCAGTCGCAGCACTATGCCATATGGTTTCAGAATTTCAGCTGACCATGGCTGCCAATTTCGGGAGGCCCCCCTTGGCTGATCCGGGGGCTCGTTGTATGCCTTCTGGTTGTGTCATGCAACCAGCGCCATGTGGGCCCTCGAGCTAATCAGCAGGCCGAGCTTAGAGCCAACAGGGTTTATTTTTACATTTCTTCTCCAGGGTGTCAGAAGAGAGATTAATATTTCGTTGGTTATGTAAGAAGCTGCATGCGGAAAAAGAGGAAAAAGAAGATTTCTGTTGGCTCCAGCCTTCTGATCGCGCTCAGCACGGTCTCAGCGCCCTGGACACAGGGTGTCCAGAGGCTGTCCGAGCCATCTGCTCCCGAAACTCCCGCTCTCTGGTCTGACGGGAGTTTCCTCCACCCCCAGTAAAGCTCCTCCCACACCCCACACTTGGGGTGAATGAGTGACCTCGCTACAGCGGATGACGGTTGTTTTTTCCTGCTTTGCACCCACTTCTCTTCTCTGATCACAGCGCCACCTTGTTGCTGCAGCGACTCCGTCTGAGCTCAGCCTGTGTGCAGAAGCCAGGGCGGCTCTTTAAACCTGAGCACGTGACCTAGGTCCGGCCAATCAGTTTGTCCCATTCTCTTAGGGCAGCGATTGGTTCTAGGAGAAGCATGTGATCCAAGGTAGCCAATGAGACTCAACTCTGAACCACAGGGGCAAGAGGGCTTGGATCAGTTGGACCTGAAAGAGGTCGAAGGTGGGCTTGGGAGGGCTTGGGTCTACCCTTGTCATCATTTATCCTTCCCTCATGCACAGATACTTCCTGAGCACTTACTACAAGCCAGGAATGTCCTTGGCACTGGGGGGGTCACGGTGATTAAAAAAAAAAAACACAACAAGGGCTGGAGCGATAGCACAGCAGGGAGGGCATTTGCCTTGCACGCGGCCGACTCGAGTTCGATTCCCAGCATCCCATAGGGTCCCCCGAGCACTGCCAGGAGTAACTCCTGAGTGCATGAGCCAGGAGTGACCCCTGTGCATCGCCGGGTGTGGCCCCAAAAAGAAAAAAAAGAAACCCCAAACCCAGAAACAACAGACAAACTCTTACTTCTGGAGCCCATGTTATCATGGATAGTACAATAAAGATCATGAATATAAATGTGATATGACTAGAGGGTGATAGTGAGAAAAATGGGGAGATGTAAATTAGGGCTTGGGAAAATGAGGGATTGCTGTTGTATTTGAAGTTCTTGGAAGAACTTTCCAGGGAAAGAATGTTTAAGCAGAGAATGGAGGAAGAACATTCTGGGCAGCAAATGCAGATACCCCTGGGCAGAGCTGGCTTTCGCTGGGTAACCGAGAAATTCATACGACAAGAGCTGTGACAAACCTGAAGAGTGAGAACTTCAAAGGAGACAGGAAAAGGCTACAGTAGCAGAAGAACGTTATCATTTGCATTTTATTATTATTTTCCTTTTCTTTAGTTTTTTGGCTCAATCAACAGTGCTCAGGGACTACTTCTGGCTCAGTGCTCAGGGGCCCCAGTGATACTCAGGAGATCACGTAGTGCTGGGGATCAATTCCAGGCTTCCCACATGCAAAGCGTGTACTCTGTCTTTTAAGCTATAGTTCCAGTGCCACTGGGACACTTTATTTATTTTTTTTGGCTTTTCTTTCCTCTTTTTGTGTTACACCCAGTGATGCTCAGGGGTTACACCTGGTCCTGCACTCAAGAATTACTCCTGGTGGTGCTAGGGGACCATATGGGAAGCTGGGAATTGAACCCGGGTTGGCTGCATGCAAGGAAACACCCTACCTGCTGTACTATTGCTCCGGTCCCCACTTGGATGCTTTAAAGAACTCGATCTGCCTGATGGAAAGCAGACTAGAGGCTTCGAGATGTGGATTAGATGATGTTTTAGGGACTCTGAGGCAAGCCACCTGATATTTAGGGTCACAGTGTTCACATTTAAAAACCATGTTAACATTATCTGAACTCCAGTCCCCAGCCACTACCTTCACAATGCATGTCCCGGACTTCTGAATCATTACTTCTTGCTATTTTTCCTTACACACACACTTATTTTACTTAGGTATGGTTATTGTTAAAGGAACCATTTGCTCTCCATCGTATGAGTCAGATCAGGCTAGGGTCTGCTGCAATAGCAAACACTGCCGGGATCTCAGTGGGGTGTGTATAGCCAAGGTTTATTTTTCATTCAGACTTCACATGGATTGCAGGTATGTTCCACAGGTCCTCTGGGATGCAGGTTGAAGAGGCAGTTCATCCCCGGGATAGCTGATTTCAGCTAACAGTAAAATGCAAATGCAGAACCACACATGGCCGCCTCCCAGAGCTGCTTCTCAGAAGCCTGGCTCATGTTCCAGCTGTGAGACCAGCCACGTGGTTTTGACTTCAGTAGAGAGTTACCTGGGAATCGCCCTTCAGAAGGACTGACCCCCACCAACAATAATACGGACCACCACATCTGTTCTAAGTGGAAAACCAGCATCCCTTTCCCTCAATAGAAGGTGATCACTGGAAATAAATGTGAAAAGCATTTTTCTCCATTCAATTGCAGACTCCCAAAGGCTTCGACTTTGAGACTTTCTCTCTTTTTATTCCAAAATAAAATAGCCGTTTTATTGGCAGCCATTTCAAAGACCTTAAAGATGTGTTAGTAACAGAAACGCCCTCAGAGTGGCTGTAAGCTGATAGAATAGTCTTGAATTGTGGGACCGGCTACCCTCGAAAGCCTCCCCCCCCAAAGCCTCTCTGATACTTGGTATGCACTTTGGAGTCCTTTTAGAGCCTGTTTGGGGGAGCGTGGAAAGAAGCTGAGATTCCAGGGAGAGATGATCCAGAGAGCGGGGCTGCTTGATGCAGTTACGCAACGTCGCAGCCTGGACCAAGCAAGCAGGTGATGGGTGTGCAGACTGCGACCTGAGGGTGTGGTTCCGGGTTCGACCACTTGGTGTCACTCTCTCCAAACAGTGCAGAGACTCGGGCTCCTTGGGCCAGAGGACTGGACAGGTCATTGGTAAATGGATTCCAAGCCAGGCAAAAGCCCCCACTCCCCCATCCCGTCCTCTGTGCCATCACCCTTGGGTGTGCAGAGTTTTATTTTTTTGCAACATGGAGGCACTATTCACTGTTCTATGCTTCCCCACACGTTTAATGGATTGACCGTTGATGTACGATACTGCAAAACTTCAGGAGAACCACGTTGGGTCTGCAGAATTCTTGGCTGTCGCATGGAGGAGACAGCCAGGCACTCCTCTGGGTGCACTCTGAGCTTGCCCTCTGCCGGCCTGCGGGCACGTGTGTGGAGGACCCATGGCGTGGAGAAGGAAAGTCAGGCATGTGCCCAGATCGTGGCTGGCAGCTTCGAGCCAGATCCAGGCCCTGGCAGGGCCAGGGGGGCGGGGGCGGGTTTGCTTCTCAACAAGATGGAGGGAAAATGGTTTCTTCGCACTTCGGAGAACGTGTCTGCAGCCCCCGGCTCCGGGCCTGTCATGTTCTTGGCAATGGGAAGCAGCCGAGAGTGGAGAGTGTTTCGGGAAGCAGATGTTTTTGATGTAGGAGTGAGTTTTCCTCTACTACCAAAAACCCCACAGTGGGTCTAGTTCAAACGATTTTTAAAGTTCCAATATTCTTTGATAATCATAATTATTTTTTAATGAGAAAATTCAACTAAGGGGGGGAAAGGAATTCAATTTATCTCAAGCACCCAAAGCAAGTGGTCCTGACACAACCTGTAGCACAACTTTCCAGCAATTTCTTTCTCTCTCTTTCTCTCTCTCTTTCTCTCTCTCTCTCTCCTCTCCTCTCTCTCCCCTCTCCTCTCCTCTGCCCCATTTGCTCTTCTTTTCCTCTCTTAATCTCTAAAAGAGTGAACCAAATTTGATAAGGAAATGCACTCAATGAGACAAGACCCCGGAGGTGTAGAAGCTCTGTGGTGATTCCCGAGTGCTGGATTCCTGGGCTGCCCTGACCCCCCAGAAACCTCCCTGACCCCCCAGAAACCACCCCGACTCTGGGCTGCCGTTTCTTGGGGGGGGTCAGTAGTGCTCTGCAAGCAGGCACGTGGATTCCCGTCACTGTTTCTCAAAATAGAAGTGGACTCCACACCCTGTTCTGCTTTGGTGGGTCTCTTTTCTTCTTCTTTTTTTTAAAAACAATGTACCTTCGAGATCTTTCCAGATCAGCACTGGGAGAGCATTCTTTACATATTCCATTGTCTGCATATGCTAAAGGCCTGAGCCAACCCCCTGGTGATCACCTAGGAGCCGGGCCGTGCCTTTGCAGATGGCATTTCAGCCAGTAGCTCTTCCCAGAAATCTCTCCATTGTGTGTGTGTGTGTGTGTGTGTGTGTGTGTGTGTAGGGGGTGGGTGACACATCTAATTCTTTTTTTTTTCAGGACACCCCCAACAGTGCTCAGGGCTGACTCCCTGAGGATCAAGCCTGGCTGTACGTGGGGGATCCTATGGAGATCAACCCTCTGACTAACTGCATGCAAGGCCGCCCCTCACCCCTGTTCTCTCCCTGGTGGTGGCAGAGAGGCACCTGGTTCTGGGGGAGAAATTCTCTAGCCCAGATGGCCCAGCCATGGCGCACACACGGACCCACACACCGTCTCCCTGTTTTCTAAGGCCAGACCTACCCGCTGACGCTCGGACCCACGCCCTCTGCCCACACTCCCATGGAGGCCACTTGCCCCTGGACACACCCACCTTTGCCTGGACGGGGCAGGTGATGCCTCCTTCCCCGTGCTCGTAGGCTGAGCTGGAACGCAGAGCTAAAGGCTGTTTGCGTTTCTTGGCCGGGAGCAGAGCGCCTGCGACCTTTGCCTGCTTTGGAGAATCATCTTCTGTTTGCCACCAGCCAAAGTTGGTTTCTACGCTTAGCAGATTAGCCCTGGGATTGTGAAGCGGTTACAGACGTCCAGGTTCTGAGAACAGGGCAGTGGGGGACGGCGTCCAGGTGCAGCGTCAGAGGCCTGTGGCTATTTGGCAGCGGGCTGGGAAAGGAACAATTCGCGCTCTGTAGATCTGCCACAGGACTATGGGTGTCTGCTCACACGTGACTCTGGCTATGGGGGGGTTCTCGAATGCCAATGACCATGGATTTGTATGAGTCCCAGATCCAGGGGTGGGGTGCAGGAAAGCCCCTGCCTCCACACACACACACTCCGGGTGTCGCCTGTCTGTGCTCGCTCCCTTGCCAGAACCTTCCAGCGACGCCATGAAGGAGCATCGCCCCCGTTTTACAGATGGAGAAACTGAGGTCTCTGGGAGTTGTGCGACTGTCTAGGGCTCCCCTCTGGGTCCGGGGGACTCGATTCAAATCCATGTCGGCTTGTCCCAGCTGGCCTGGAGAGCACATCCCATCCTGCGCTTCAGGGCCAAGGCCACCAGGGGGCGCTAGGGACTCAGGGCTCGTGGTCCCAGAGCGGGAGGACCAGGGGACAGGGGTTCTGTCTCCTGTTCCTGGGTTGGCCGCCTCCGTCCAGGTTCCCCCTGGAACCTTCTGGGCCTCTCTGAGGTGTGGCTCCCGCTCAGCCCAGCTGGCGTCCCGCGCGGGGCCCTCGGCTGCGTGTGGGTTTGTGTTCTGCCCTGCAGGGGGTTATGGGCATCCCGGGTCCTGCCCCTCAGGGGGTGACAGTCCAGCGTCAGACATCGCACATGCCGTGGCCTGAGTGCCCTGCTCAGGGCCTGGGTGACCGAAGCTGTCCCTGCCGTGCCGGGAGACCAGATCCTGCAGCTGCCCGCTGGGCCCGCCTGCCGCCTGGGTGGCCAGACCCACATGCCCGGCCTCACAGGTGGGGAAACTGAGGCCCGGAGAGGTGCGGTGGCTTGGCCCAGGCTGCAGAGTCAGTCTGCGGCCAGCTCTCGCCTCTGTGGCCTTTAGGGACACTCCTTGCGTCTCAGGAAGACGGTTGGTCCCGATCTTGGGCTCCTGTTTCCCTACCGCCGAGAGACGCTCCCTCTCCCGGCTTCCTCAGCCGACTTTTATTTTCCTGCCTTGGGGGAGGACCAGGTACCCGTTTTCATTTTCTTTATCAACTGGGCTTCAGGGGAATTCCAGCCCCCAGAGCCGCCCACGGCCCGGCGGGACCTGTGGGGGGGGGGGGTCTGGGAGGGCGCCGACCCACCAGGCATGCCACGTGGCTTCCTGCTCTCTGCACGGGTCCAATTTTGCAAGAGAAGCCAGAAATCTAGATTCATGATAGGAAATTTTCTAAATTTTAAATAGTGAGAGTTAAGGGAAATCAAAATGCTACGGAGACCAAACAAAACAATCTGGCCCAAAGGCTGCCGGTCCCGCCTTCCTGAAGGCCGGAACACGGACTCATCCTCGTGCCTCTGTCCTCGCTCATTTCACTGACTTTGACAAATTAAGCCATGCATTTATTTCATGCACGCAGTCCACACACCCATCTGATGATCTCTCCAGCTGTTCGTCTATCATCTGTTTAGCCCTCCTTCATCAATTTGTCCATCCATCCATCCATCCATCCATCCATCATCCATTTGTCCATCTATTCATCCAACCATCCATCATTCATTTATCCATCCATCCATCCATCTACCCATCCGTAGTCTTTCTTTCCATCCATCGCCCATCATCCATTTACCCTTCCATCCATCCATCCATCCATCCATCCATCCATCCATCCATTTATCCATCCATTCATCCACCCATCCAAACATTGATCCTTCCATCTAACCCTCCATTCACCCTCCACCATATCTTAATAAATTTTACTCAACCTTCACCAATAAATCCCTCACTGTATGCGAGACTCCAAGGCCAGGCCCTGGGCCTCAGTAAAGACTGTGACTCTATCAGCCTCTTTTCCCTGAAGTCTCTCCATCAAGTTCAGTAAAAGTTTCTTCCCTCCTTCCCTCCCTCCTTCCCTCCCTCCTTCCCTCCTTCCCTCCTTCCCTCCCTCCCTCCTTCCCTCCCTCCTTCCTTCCCTCCTCCCTTCCTCCCTTCCTCCCTTCCTCCCTTCCTTCCTTCCTTCCTTCCTTCCTTCCTTCCTTCCTTCCTTCCTTCCTTCCTTCCTTCCTTCCTTCCTTCCTCCCTTCCTTCCTTCCTCCCTCCCTCCCTCCCTCCCTCCCTCCCTGCCTCCCTCCCTTCCTCCCTCCCTCCCTTCTTTCCTTCCTTCCTTCCTTCCTTCCTTCCTTCCTTCCTTCCTTCCTTCCTTCCTTCCTTCCTTCCTTCCTTCCTTCCTTCCTTCCTCCCTCCTTTCCTTCCTTCCTTCCTTCCTTCCTTCCTTCCTTCCTTCCTTCCTTCCTTCCTTCCTTCCTTCCTTCCTTCCTTCCTTCCTTCCTTCCGTCTGAATACATGTTCTATGGATAAACCACATCCCAGCCCCTACGCTGAGCAAACATCAGGAGGTGGGACTCGGAGACCAGATGGAGTGCATGCAGTGAAATGGAGACTGTGGTATTTACCAGCTGGGCGGTGTTGAATGAATAATTAAGCCAGAAAGGCCTCAGTTTCCCTTTAGTGAATGGGCTGGCCACAGGAACCTACAGTTCGCTCAGGGTTGGGGCTCAGGCTGGGGTGCCCACACCCTCCACAGTGTGGACTTACCTTTGGCGTCAGACCTCGGGGAAGCGTGGGACCGTGACGTCAGTGTTACGGGCCAGGGAGGCTGGGGGCGCTGGGTGTGGCAGCATCCAGAATGTTCCACCAGTGTGGCTTTGTCATTCATTATTCGCCAGCTCCCCCTGGGCGACACCCTCAGCGGCTGGAACACACTGGTTCTCCCTCTCTTGCTTCACCCCCAAAGGGCAGTTCTTTCCCCAGCAGCCCAGCCGCCCGCCCCACCCCCTGGCCCGGCTTGTGGGAAAACTGCAGGGGAGAGCCGGCTTCGGCCCCTCTCATCGAGAGCCGCTGCTATTTCCCCCCACTTAAATTGAAACCATGCTTATTAGAGAAGATTAGGGAAAAAACACATCAAACAAGAAGGGAAATGCTCTTTGTCCCGTTCTTCCGATGCGACCACACTAAATGGGCCGCCTTTCCCCTTCTGCTACTGCGCGTGTGCATGTGTGTGTGTGTGCACGCGCGCGTGTGTACTGCCCAACTGTTTGCTGTGTGCCTAATAAAGTGTTTCCAGCATCTCTCGACTTTTTTTTTTTTTTTTGCCTCTGTGGCTCATTTCACGCACAGCTTTGAAGATGTCTCCTTTCCCTTCAGCAACTGCTAAGTGAGCACCTACTACAGTCTGTGAGAGAGAGAGACAGAGAGTGTGTAATATACCCCAGCACCGCCCTTACAGAGCGCAGGTGCTGTAGCCTGTAAGCCAGACGTGGTTCTCAGCACCTGGGGTAAACCTCTTCTCCCTCTAAATATCTTGTGAAGTAGGGACCATTAACAGGCCCATTTTCCAGATGAGAAAGCTGAGGCCCAAGCTTTGGAATCTAGGTGGGTTCATCAGAGAGCCTGGCCTCTGGCCAGAAATAGGCCCCTCCAACTTAGAGTGAATAGAGGCAGGACAGAAACGTACAGGTCTGACAGCACTGAGGGAGCTGTATGTGGGGCATCAGGGCAGGCTTCCTGGAAGAGGAGGCTTACCTCTCAGCCAAGGAAAGGGACAGGAGAAGGTGCTGCCAGCAGAGGGATAGAGAAACGAGGACCGGAAGGAGGAGCAGAGGCGGAGAGTGGACCAGCTCAGCCCCTGCGATGGTGGGTGGGGCCCCATTACTTGGGCCGCTGAGAATTCTGGGGGGTCCCCAGGGGTGTTGAGTCGGGCTGTGGCAGGGTTGGGAAGGCCTGGCCCCTCTCCGCACCCCAGGGGCCCCCGGTCCTTTGGCCCTTCTTGTCTGCTTGTTACCTCCCTGCCCAGCTAGATGGAAGAAGGTCCTGGGGTGTGAGCGCCTGTGTGTTAACCCCCGGGGCCCGGGGCCGGGGCCTGTGCAGGGCCCCGCTGGCGTGGGCCACGTGGGGGGCCTGGCTGTGGGGGGCCTGGCTCTGCCGGGCCCACGTCTGGCGCTTGCCAGGCCTCTGCTCCGACTTGCCCACCGGGTCTCGTTTGGCTTCTGAGGCCCTGCGAGCACGCACAGCCCTCCCCCGAGGTCCCGGGGAGAGTGGGACCCCCCACCACGTGGCTCAAGGCAGGCGGGGGGGGGGAGGAGGGTAGGGGGGGCGGCTTGAGAGCCCCGGCCCCTTCCTCCACGCGCCCCAGGGCCTCCCGTCCGCGCCAAGCCGCGCTCTTATCAGCGCAGACACTCTAGGGGCCAGGCCGAGAAGCCAAAGTCAATTTAGAGAAAATCTTTAAAAGGCCAAACACAAACAGCCGCGAGGGCGTTCGGGCAGAGCCGGGGCGGCTGGCGTGAGCGTGGGGCTCCTGCTGCTGACTCGGGAGCACTTGGGGGCTGCCGTCGGCCCCCCCCCGAGGCCTGGGACCCCCCCAGAGGGGGCTGGGGAGGCTCCCGAGGAGGCTCCCACCAAGGGAGAAAGAGCAGGGCCGCGCTCGGAGGCAGAGGGGCCAGACGGGTCCTTTCTGCACAGGCGGGGATGGCCGCTCGGGCCTGGGCTGCAGAGAGCGCAGCGAGGGGTTCCTGGGATTCTGGAAGCTTCCACTGACTCTGGGAGGACGTCGGTCCGGTCCGTCTCCTCTGCGCGCTCTCTGGGGCTTTCGGAAGTTCGTGGCATCCTGTGGGCTGGAGGCTCCGTGCTGCTGGCGGCCTGGACCCCGGCAAACGGCCAGTAACGCAGAGGAGCCGGGAGAGAGGGCAGAGGCCAGGCCCCGCGGTCCTTGAAGGGCTCTAGGAGGAAGCCTGAGTGTGCTTGGGGGGGCTTCTCGGCAGAGCCCACCCCCTCCGAACAAGGCGAGGCCAACCTGGCCGCACAGATCATCTCTCGAAGCTTCCGGAAAGGCCCCGGAAGTAGCTCCCGGAGGCTGAAGACACACGGACACTCAGGGCCGCGGGGTCAGCCGCTGGACTCACTCGGCAAACATGGATTGTCCTGGGGGCCGGGCTGGACAAGACCCTCAGAGCGAGACCCTCAGAGCGAGGGGTTCCCGGGAGCCTCGGGGTGCAGGGGAGGTGGCGGGGAGAGGCCGGGAAGGGCCCTCTGAGGAGGTGACGGGGACCCGGGGCTCGAGTGGGGAGAACCGACCGCAGGAAGCAGGGAGGGGTCCCGGTGGGGGGCGGCCTGGGCAGGCCGAGCTCACAGGGGCTGAGCCCGTGAGGAGTGCACCGGGGGAAACTGAGGCTCAGAGAGGCCTCTGCCTGGTCACCCCACGCTGAGCCTGCTCTCAGAGCCGCCTCCCGCCCGTCCCCCCCTCCCCACCCCCCCGCCCCGGCTCTCCTGGGGGTCTGCCGGCACCACCCCTCGGCGGCACATGCCAAACGCAATGGCCTCTCAGGATCCGCATCACAAGCCAAGGTGCTCAAAGTAGAGAGAGGGGGGGAGACTGTCTGCCATTGGGCAGGGGGAGGGTGGGGGAGGGGGATACTGGGGACATGGGTGGTGGGGGATGTGCAGGGGTGGAGGGATGGGTGTTGGATCATTGTAGGGCTGAAACTCAAACATGGAAGCTTGTAACTGTATCTCACGGTCATTCAATGCTTTTTTTTTTTTTTTTTGCTTTTTATTGGTCACACCTGGCGATGCTCAGGGGCTATTCCTGCCTCTGCACTCAGGAATCACTGCTGGCGGTGCTGGGGGGACCATGTAGGATGCTGGGAATCGAACCCACGTTGGCTGTGTGCCAGGCAAACGCCCCCCCCCCCCCATATTTATTTTTTCTTTTTGGGTCACACCCGGTGATGCTCAGGGGTTACTCCTGGCTGTGCACTCAGGAATTACTCCTGGCGGTGCTCTGGGGACCCTATGGGATGCTGGGAATTGAACCCGGGTCGGCCACATGCAAGGTAAATGCCCTACCCGCTGTGCTATCGCTCCAGCCCCCCAATTTTTTTAAATTAAAAAACTAAAAGAAATAAGATGGCACATGCCACACCGCGGAGGAGGCGCTCGGGGACGCCGCGGGTCCTCCCAGGCCGCGGGGAGGGTCCCAACCCAGCAGGGAGCTCTGGTTTCCCGCGGTGGGGAAGGGTGCGCCTGTCACGCAGCCTTCGGTAAGGGCAAGGGCGACCGCAGGATGCTGAGCCGCGGCCGCGTGTCCGCAGGGCTGGGGGGGGGGGGGGGAGGGGCGGGGACCCGAGCTGCGGGGGCGGCGCTGGGCGGAGGGCGGCGGCCAGGAGACTTGATCCGAGCAGGGTGCCCAGGACCCCTGACTGGTAAAACACGAGACGTCTGTGACCCGCTCTGAGCTCTGCGTGCAGCCAACACCCAGATGAGCAAACAGAACATTCCAGAAAGCCTGTTCACGTCCCCTCCGGGTTAACCACCGTCCCGAGTTCTAACCCCGGGGATTACTTCCAGGGTGTCTGAAGGGTCGGCGCAGGGAGCCCCACCCTCCAGGCCCCTCCCCCCAGCTCCCTTTCACACCACGTGGTGTCGGGAACTTTCCCACACTAACCTTTCTTTAAATTGGTATTTGTTAGACACTGTGATTTGCAAGGTTGTTCATTATACAGTGTTTCAAGCCTTTATTGTTCCAGCACCACCAGTGTGACCGTCCCTCCACCGTGTCCCCGGTTTCCCTCTCAACCCCAACCCTCCTGCTTTTTTTTTTTTTTTTTTTGCTTTTTGGGCCACACCTGGCGATGCTCAGGGGTTACTCCTGGCTCTGCACTCAGGAATTACTCCTGGCGGTGCTCAGGAGACCCTATGGGATGCTGGGAATTGAACCCCGGTCGGCCGCGTGCAAGACAAATGCCCTCCCCGCTGTGCTATCACTCCAGCCCCTCCAACCCTCCTGCTTAACAAATTCACGTTCTACTGCTTATTCCAAGAAAACTTTAAGACTGACAGAATGATCAGAAAATAAATCGGTAAGGACCAATT
This sequence comes from Sorex araneus, assembly GCF_027595985.1. Lineage (NCBI taxonomy): Eukaryota > Metazoa > Chordata > Mammalia > Eulipotyphla > Soricidae > Sorex > Sorex araneus. The sequence continues at coordinate 132,667,442 of NC_073306.1, read as the reverse complement.
ACTATATGATTTTGACTTATGTCAGTCAGGAAATTAAAACCATTTAGTACAATATAAAAAATGCCTAAAAATGTACATATATGCATTTTCAACTCTGGACTCTAAAGTATATGATATTAAATTATTATTTTATACTTGGATCTCATTATGGTAATAATCATGTCTCACCTGTCGTTAATGACACTTTTAAGGCAATTCTGCGTTAATATATTTTTGGGCTTTACATGGAATAGGAAGGCCTACATATGTAAAATTTCCCCCTACGTCTTACACAAACACTGTGGTTTCCCAAGTTGTTCATGACGGTTGGCTACAGGCATTCAATATTCCAACACCAACCCCATCACCTTCTCTCCACCATTGTCTCCAAATTTCTTTTTTGGTTTTTGGTTTTGGGGCCACCCCCGCTGTGCTCAGGGCTTGCTCCTGGTTTCACGCTCAGGGTTCATTCCTGGCAGTGCCCAGGGTACCGGGGATTGAGCCTGGGTTGGCCTCGTGCAAGGCAAGTGCCCTGCCCACAGTGCTCTCTCTGGCCCCAATTCGGATGATTTTACGAGACTTTTGGTGTGTTTTAGACTCGCCCAGGATTGGGCCGGCCAGCTGAAAGCAGGGCCCAGGAGAAAGGGGGTCCCGTAGGAGACAGCTCCAAGTATGCCTGATGCGAGCAGGGCAGGACGCAGCTGCCTTGGTGCACCGGAGTCTTCTCTGGTCAGCGCTAAAATGACCGCAGATGGGTTGCGCTGCTGGGTGTGTGTGTGTGTGTGTGTGTGTGTGTGTGTGTGTGTGTGTGTGTGTGTGTGCACTTCCTGGCAGATCCAACCAGACAAATAATCGAGGCTGAAGGAAAAAATCCTCCAGGGCCAGGGGCTGGAGAGATAGCACAGCGGGGAGGGCGTTTGCCTTGCACACGGCCGACCCAGGTTCGATCCCCGGCATCCCATATGGTTCCCTGAGCACCGCCAGGAGTAATTCCTGAGTGCAGAGCCAGGAGTAACCCCTGAGCATCGCTGGGTGTGACCCAAAAAGCAAAAAATAAAAAGGTTCTCCAGGGTCAGAGAGATAGGATAGTGGGTAGGGCGCTTCCCTTGCATGCACCCAACCTGGACCAGATCTCTAGCACCTCGTCGGGGCCCCAGAGCCCACTGGGAGTCATCTCTGAGCACAGAGCAAGGAGTCAACCCTGAGCACTGCTGGTTGTGGCTCAAAAACCAAAAAAGAAAAAAAAGGAAAAGAAAAGAAAGCAAAAGAAAGGGAAGGGAAGAGGAAGGAGGGAAGGGGAGGGGAGGGAGGGAAGGGGAGGGGAGGGGAAGGAGGGGAGGGGAGGGAGGGAAGATCCTGGGCGGATATTGCGCCTTCCCTGCCCTGTGCTCCAGGGCCTGAGGGAAGCCAGAACAGCCGTGGGCTTGAGGCTTTGTCCTGTACCTGGGGCGCGGCCAGCTGGACTGACCCGCAGTGCTGAGACCGTCACCCCTCTTTGTTCTGACGTGCCCAGTGAGAGGTGCTGGCCAGGTTCCCCCGGGAGGGGCCGGGAGCTCCCCGCGGTGGGGGGGTGGGGGCTGGGCTCCGGCTCTTGTTCGCTCATCCTAACTCTCCCACCAGGAGCAAGAGGCTTGGAGCAGCCGCCGAGCCGAGTCGCCTGGCACGGACGCCCGCGCCCCTAGCCTCTGGGCCCCAGTGCCCAGGAGAGAGCCCGAGAGGGGGCGCCTGGCCCCCAGGCCTGCGTGGAGGGTGAGCAGGGCCCCGGAGGTGGGCGGCGCAGCACCCTTGGGCTCCACTGAGGGTCCGAGAAGATGCGAACTACAAAGTCAGGGTCAGCCTTCGCGGGGAGGCGGAGCGAGAGCACAGAGCCGGGGCCGGGGCGTCGTGGGCACCGTGGGCAGTGGGGTCAGGGCCAGGAAGGGGCGGGGGGTGGGGAGCTGGGCGCAGAACGGGCAGCAGGGCCCGGCCCTGGGGGTGCAGGGAACGCAGAGTGGGGGTGGGGTGGGGGCAGCCAGGGGCACCCGAAGGAGGCGTCTGTCGGGGGGGGCAGGGCTGTGTCCATCTCCCGCTCCGGCCAGGGCCGAGCCCTCCCTGCCATGGCCCCGTGGGCTGAGCCTTGGTCCCCGAGGGGCCAAAGCGGCCTCTGGTGTGAAGCTGCCATAGACCCAAAGCGGGTCCGTCCTGCCTCCCGGGCGGAAGCTGCTGTGTGCGCCGTCACGCGTGTGGCCGGTGCCAGCCGGGTCCTGTGGACTCCCGCCGCCCGCCGCTGGTTTGTGGGGACACTGATGGGGGCTCGCAGGGTGTGAGAGGACCGGGAACCCCCCCCCCCCCCGCCACATTTTCGTTTTCCGCCTCAGGTCCCTGAGCTGATGTTCCAGGCGACTTCCATCCACAGTCCCCCGCCCCCATCCCCACCTCTCCCCCCCATCCCGGGGGCCGGGCATCTTTTCTCTGTTCCAGGGCAAAGATCAGAAGCAAATATTGGCAGAATATTGGTTTTCCCCATGGCCCAGAGAAGAAACCGCGTAGAGTGGAAATAGCGGAATTTGATCGTCTCTCGGCAGTCCCCATCACAGCCCTCCACACTGTGTATCTTGATGCCGAGGACTGGCTGGCTCTGATCTATAACCCCCACTCCCTGTGGCGCCCCCTGGAGGTGTGCTGCCGTTCACTGCCTAGCTGTGTCTATTCTGACTGCTCGTTTTCATTGACAGGGCCCTGAGAGGTTTTTGGTTTTTTTTTTTGGCTTTTTGGGTCACACCTGGCGGTGCTCAGGGGTGACTCCTGGCTCTGCACTCAGGATCCACTCTTGGCGGTGCTCAGGGGACCATATGGGATGCTGGGAATTGAACCCGGGTCGGCCGCATGCAAGGCAAATGCCCTACCCACTGTGCTATAGCTCCAGACCCCTGTACCTTGTTTTTTGAGCCACCCCAGTGTTGCTCAGGGGTTACTCCTGGCTCTGCACTCAGGGATCATTCCTCCTGAAGGTGCTTGGGGACCATGTGGGGTGCTAGGGATCGACCCCCCAGTCAGCTGTGTGCAAGACAACCCCCTCCCCACGGGACTATGGACTTCTGCCTGCACCAGGGGGTTAAAACACAGACCACAAAGGACATTTTGGGGCCAGATCTGTCCCGCTGACCATTTTGGTGTTTTTGGGGTTTTTTTTTTTTGCTTTTTGGGTCACACCCGTGATGGTGATGCGCAGGGGTTTGTTCTGACTCTGCACGCCTGGTGGTGTTCAGGGGACCCTATGGGATGCCGAGGCCCAAACCCGAGTCGGCTGTGTGCAAGGCAAACGCCCTGCCCGCCCGCTGTACTATCGCTCTGGCCCCATGCTGCCCTTTTTGATCCAGCCTGCAAACTAAGAATGAGCGGCACATTTGCTGAGCTTCTCACTCTGACAGCTTTGGGCCCCGCCGGCCTACTTACTTCTCAGGGGTCACTCATGAGGGTGTTCGAGGAACCCTGTGGCTCCGGGGATCGGACCCAGTAAGGCCCGCCCTCAACCCACTGAACTATCCCTTGGGTCCAATTCAAAAATTTTTTTTTTGGCTTTTTGAGTCACACCCGGCAATGCTCAGGGGTTACTCTTGGCTCATGCACTCAGGAATTACTCCTGGCGGTGCTTGGGGGACCCTATGGGATGCTGGGAATTGAACCTGGGTTGGCCGCGTGCAAGGCAAACGCCCTCCCTGCTGTGCTATTGCTCCAGCCCCCCCAATTCAAAATTTTTAATGAATGAGGGAAACCCAGAGGCCCATCTGTTCTGGCACATGAGGGCCACAGGAGTTAAAGCCTGTGTCTACGGATGAAGCTTTACTGCGGCACGGTCCTGTCCGTCCGCTGTGTTGGCAGGGAGTGGTGGAGATAGGACCTCAGGGTCCGAAGAGCCCGGAGGATTTGCCCGGTGGCCAGCGGCCACAGAGCAGGTGAGCGCTGTGCATGTTACCCTGCTTCGCCCAGGGAACCTAGCTCCTGGCTCCACGTCTCTGCTACAGAGTCACGCTCTCCTTTCAGGATATCCTGGGGACCCCCAGATCCGGGTCCAAATCTCTACTAAAGATCCACTATAGCACTGTAGCACTAAAGATCCACACTCCCCTTTTATTTATTTATTTATTTATTTATTTTGCTCTTTGGGCCACACCCGGCGATGCTCAGGGGTTACTCCTAGCTCTGCACTCAGGAATCACTCCTGGCGGTGCTCGGGAACCCTATTGGATGCTGGGAATCGGACCTGGGTCAGCCGCCTGCAAGGTGAACGCCCTCCCCGCCGTGCTATCGCTCCAGCCCCACCCTCCCCTTTTAGAACGTCTCAGGGACCCTGATCTTTTATGACAGACACCAGGACACGTGGATTCGCTCTTTTGCACAAAAGCTGCTGTACTTCTCGGCCCGTCCTTTAGTTATTCAGTTCCTACAGTGGACCCCAAATTGTGGTTGAAGTGAGAAGAACTGGTGTTTTAAGAAAGCTGGAACATTCCTGACAAGGACCAGAAATCTCTGGCAGTTGCTCTGTTTAGCGTTTGTACTGGGCTGTGTCAAAAAAAGGCTCAGCGCAGCTTACAGAAAGGGGGCAGAGCCCAGAAAGCTGAGAGCCGCTAAGACAGGGGTGACGGCTCAGGGCCGGCGTGGGGGCGAGACGCCCGCCTTCCCAGGCCCAGGAAGCCTGGATTAGATTTGAGCTGGAGGCTTTATTCGAATCATATTTGCAGATGATGCAAAATCTTTGTGGGTGTTTATTTTCCTCCAGAGGGAGGTGGAAGGCAGAATGTCTCCAAAAAGTTGGACGAAATGCCAAGTGGGATAATATAGAACAGCGCTTCCAGGCTCCCGATTGCCAGCTTCAAGTGAACGCGTTGTGACTTCCTTCAGCGTTTGTCTCCAATCTCATGCCTTTCAAAATGCTTAAACTCAGGTGTTTCATCTGCAGAAGGACTATTCACGAATCCGGGGTCCGGATGAGTTAGCTATGGATGTATTTCCCTCCCAACTGGGCACAAATGCTTAATAAATATTCAAATATTCACTGTATCACTGTCATCCCATTGCTCATCTATTTGTTTGAGCGGGCACCAGTAATGTCTCTCATTGAGAGACTTACTGTTACTGTTTTTGGCATATCCAGTATGCACGGGGAGCTTGCCAGGCTCTGCCGTGTGGGCTCGATACTCTCGGTAGCTTGCCGGGCTCTCCGAGAGGGGTGGAGGAATCGAACTCGGGTCGGCCGTGTGAAAGGTGAACACCCAACCGCCATGCTATCGCTCCAGCCCAATAAATAATAAATAATAAATATTAAAATGAAGAAAATGAAAAACACCACCACTCTGTCCACATCCCACCTACCATAATCTTGCCGCTCATCAGTGATGCCTCGCCGAAGCTCTGGCACAGCGGGTGTCAGACGCGGCTGCCTCGCCGACGGCCGGCTCCCCCTGCTTCCTGCTGATGGCCCAGCCTGCGGACAGCTGGCCATGTGCTCCCAGCTGGCCTGGGAAACAAACCACATTTGGGTTCCACCCCCCCCCCCCCCCGCCCTCCCCGGCCTTCCTAGTGTCCTGGGCTGGGAAAGGTCTGGGGGAGTCAGATGATCCTTTTCTGGCCAATGGGAAACTGTTGTGGCTGTTGTGGGCTTCTGGGAGAGTTTTTCTCTGATAAGAGGCACCTGGGTCCCGGGACAGTGCTCAAAGGGGCGGAGCAGGCCCTTCGCGTGCACATGCTTGTGGTTCAGTCCCAGCCACCGCCACCGCCACCGCTTGTTCCCCGAGCACCACAGGAAGTGACCCTGAGCATCACTGGGTGTGGCCAAAAGGAAAAGGAATAAAAAAAGAGGCCCAGCGGCCCATAAGAGAACCTATTGTCCTCTCCTTCCCTTCCTGCTTGAACTCGGCTGTGTGAAGAGGTGCTGAGTGAGCCGAGGCAGCCATCCTGCTCCGTTGGTCCACCCGCCAAAGGCCAAGCCGCCGTCTTGCCGATGGGGTGGGGAGGGTACAAAGAGCCTGGTGCTCTGCAGGGACTGGGGATGCCAGGTTCACCAGAGGTCGTGGCTCCAGATGTCTTTTAAATAAACACTCAGTGACTGTAGTCTAAACTGCGGCAACTGGAGCCTCTGAAAGGATCCTATGGACCCAGAGGCTTTGCCCTTTTCAGGGGGACACCAAGGTCAGACAAGTGCAGATGCTCCTCAGATATTGCTCCTCAGGTACCCCTCAGGTACTCCTCCTCAGATACTGCTCCTCAGGTACCCCTCAGGTACTCCTCCTCAGATATTGCTCCTCAGGTACCCCTCAGGTACTCCTCCTCAGATATTGCTCCTCAGGTACCCCTCAGGTACTCCTCCTCAGATATTTGCTCCACAGATGCCCCTCAGGTATTCCTTCTCAGATACTGCTCCTCAGATGCCCCTCAGGTACTCCTCCTCAGATACTGCTCCTCAGGTACCCCTCAGGTACTCCTCCTCAGATATTGCTCCTCAGGTACCCCTCAGGTACTCCTCCTCAGATACTGCTCCTCAGGTACCCCTCAGGTACTCCTCCTCAGATACTGCTCCTCAGGTACCCCTCAGGTACTCCTCCTCAGATATTGCTCCTCAGGTACCCCTCAGGTACTCCTCCTCAGATACTGCTCCTCAGATGCCCCTCAGGTACTCCTCCTCAGATATTGCTCCTCAGGTACTCCTCCTCAGATACTGCTCCTCAGATGCCCCTCAGGTACTCCTCCTCAGATACTGCTCCACAGATGCCCCTCAGGTACTCCTCCTCAGATACTGCTCCTCAGATGCCCCTCAGGTACTCCTCCTCAGATACTGCTCCTCAGATACCTCTCAGGTACTCCTCCTCAGATATTGCTCCTCAGGTACCCCTCAGGTACTCCTCCTCAGATACTGCTCCTCAGGTACCCCTCAGGTACTCCTCCTCAGATATTGCTCCTCAGGTACCCCTCAGGTACTCCTCCTCAGATACTGCTCCTCAGATACCTCTCAGGTACTCCTCCTCAGATATTGCTCCTCAGGTACCCCTCAGGTACTCCTCCTCAGATATTGCTCCTCAGGTACCCCTCAGGTACTCCTCCTCAGATATTTGCTCCACAGATGCCCCTCAGGTATTCCTCCTCAGATACTGCTCCTCAGATGCCCCTCAGGTACTCCTCCTCAGATACTGCTCCACAGATGCCCCTCAGGTATTCCTCCTCAGATACTGCTCCTCAGATGCCCCTCAGGTACTCCTCCTCAGATACTGCTCCTCAGATACCTCTCAGGTACTCCTCCTCAGATATTGCTCCTCAGGTACCCCTCAGGTACTCCTCCTCAGATATTGCTCCTCAGGTACCCCTCAGGTACTCCTCCTCAGATATTTGCTCCACAGATGCCCCTCAGGTATTCCTCCTCAGATACTGCTCCTCAGATGCCCCTCAGGTACTCCTCCTCCGATACTGCTCCTCAGGTACCCCTCAGGTACTCCTCCTCAGATATTGCTCCTCAGGTACCCCTCAGGTACTCCTCCTCAGATATTGCTCCTCAGGTACCCCTCAGGTACTCCTCCTCAGATACTGCTCCTCAGATGCCCCTCAGGTACTCCTCCTTAGATACTGCTCCTCAGGTACCCCTCAGGTACTCCTCAGATATTTGCTCCTCAGATACCCCTCAGATACTCCTCCTCAGATACTGCTCCTCAGATACCCCTCCGGTACTCCTCCTTAGATACTGCTCCTTAGATATTCCTCAGATACTCCTTAGATACTCCTCCTCAGATACTCTTCATCAGACAATGCTCCTCATATACTCCCGAGATACTCCTCCTCAGATAATACTTCTGAGATATTCCTGAGATACTCCTCCTCAGAAACTGCTGGTTTCCATCCCTGTGTGAGTGACCCTACTTTTTTAAGCTTTCCTGTCTATTTTTAATACTAAAATGATACTACTGCTTAGTTCACTAAAGGAAAATATTAAAAACAAATTAAGGCAGGGAGAACAAAGTAAGTGATGTTATTGGTGCTTCTTTCTTTTTCTCTTTTTCCTTTCTCTTTTTTCTTTTTTTTTCATTTTTCCTTTTGTTTTTTGGACCACACCTGGTGTGCTCAGGGCTTGCTCCTGGCATGTCTCAGGGATCACTCCTAATGGGTTCAGGAGACCATACGTGATGCTGGGAGGGAACCCAGGCTGGTTATGTGCAAGCCATAGCTGCCATCCTACTGCTCCAACCCAGTTGTTTTATTGGTATCCGTGTAATACTTTAAAACAAAGTGTGGGCAATGACGAAAAAAAATTGACGGCATCTCATAAAAGGCACCTAATGAAAGCACATATCATGCATGTGTGGAGTCCTGGGTTTGATTCCTCGCACCAATAAATACATGAGTAAATAAATAAATAAACAAATAAATAATAAAGGGTCCCAGCCGGACACTGAGGAGAAAACGCTTTGAGTGTCTGAGTGGGCCACAGCTGCAGCGAACCCCCCCCAGCCCCCCCATCGCCGAGTGCTGGCCTGGCTGAGGTGTGGCGGCCGGGCTGCTCCTCGGTGCATGACTCAGGCTTCCCTGGAGCACGAACTCCCTCCCGATGTGGACATGCCGTCCTCCTCTTGGGCCACCACCTGAGGATTCTTTCCAGAAGAGACGAGGCCTGGGAGGGCGGAGGTCGCCACTGTGCTGTGTCTAACGGATGATGTTTAGGGCTTTTCTTTGGTTTGTTCTGGGGCCTCTCTTGACAGTGCTCAGGGGATCTTGCGGTGCCAGGGACAGAGCCGGGCCTCCTGTACGGCGGCAGGCGCTCGGCCCGCCAAGCCATCTCTCCCGTCCCAGCGGACGCTTACTCATTCATTATTTTGGTTCGGGGGCACATCCAGGGGGTGCCTGGGGCTGCCTCTGGGTTCTGTGCTTCAGGATCACAGTCTGTGTCCTGGAGCCGTTTCCTGCAGCCCCGCAGCCCCAAGTCTGAGAAGCACAGGGCAGCGCCCTCTGCGCCCGCCACAGACCAGGCTCCCCGAAGCAGCTGCCCGGCGTCTGGGGCACAGGCATCGCTGAGCAATCAGCACCCTGGCAGGGAGCAGCAGACAGCGGGGCTGGCCGGAGGGGCAGAGCCCCGGGGGGGTGGGGGACAAAGCTCACGCTGTGTGGACTCCAGGGTAACGCCCGTCCTGGCTGGGCTTCAGCCTCGCCGGGTCACTGCCAGACTGACCTGGCAAGGGGGGGCCTGAGAGAGGAGGAGCCGCCTCTGAGGCAGCCCAGCGGGGTCTGGCCGCTCTGTCCACTGACCGTCTCTTCGTGACCATGACCGAGAGCCAAGGCTGTCTTCAGGGGACCCCGGGGCGGCATCTCCATGAGCGCCACTTGATTTTTGCCTTTAAATATCTTGGTCTCATCTCTCGGTGACACGTCTTGGGTAAAACTGGGGAATGTTGACAACGTGGAAATGAATGAGACGTGGGCCCCGGGGCCGGGAGCCTCCTCCTGTCATCAGTCGTGTGGCCTTGAGCAGCCACTGCAGCCCTGTGGCCTCAGGTTTGTCCTCTGTGAAGGAAGGAGGATTGTGAGCTGCCCCGTGCTGGGTGGGGGTGGACAGGCAGGAACAGGGTCCAGCCTAGGGCCTGGCCTCCGGAAATCCGCCAGTAAGTGGCCACTGCTAGCAGAGCACCAATGCTCTGTATGACGGAGCTCTCGTGGAACGGAAAGGAAAGGGACAGGCCCCCTCCTGTCTGACACCAGAGCTGAGTCTCTGTTGTCTCAGCCGCCAGCGCCTTCACACGGACCTCTCACGGCCTGTCTTGGGCCATAGTTACTTATTTCCCAACCCTGAAATAGCTTCTTTTTTTTTTTTTTTTTTTTTGCTTTTTGGGTCCCACCTGGCGATGCTCAGGGGTTACTCCTGGCTCATGCACTCAGGAATTACCCCTGGCGGTGCTCAGGGGACCCTATGGGATGCTGGGAATCGAACCCAGGTCAGCCGTGTGCAAGGCAAACGCCCTCCCCACTGTGCTATTGTTACAGCCCCTGAAATAGCTATTTATCCTTGAATATGCTCATTCTTGCAGTGGGAAATGACAGGAAAACTGAATTTAGAGTGACTTAAGAAGAATAAAGTGTGTGTGTGTGTGTGTGTGTGTGTGTGTGTGTGTGTGTGTGTTTGAATATGTCAGTTTATGCAAACGAAATCTTTTGGGGGAGGAGAGCACACCCGACAATGCTCTCAGAGGTTACTCCTGGCCCTGCACTCAGGGATCACTCCTGGCTCAGGGACCACACGGGACGCCAGAATCAAACCCAGGTCAGTTGTGTGCAAGGCAACGGCCTTACCTGCTGTACTATCTCTTTAACTCCAGAAATGGAGCCTTGACATGGGTTCCAGCTTCAGGAATGGCTTGATCCAGGTGCACCCTATTGTTAAAAGTCATGTTCTAGCCACTGTCAGCTCTTTTCTGCCATTTCCAGGCCACAGCTGACATCCAGGGACTCATGATGTTGTCACTTTTCTGGGGTCTGGACAATATCTAATGTGTATCCCGTTATCAAAGCACCCAGAACAGTGCGCTGTCCACGAAACCCCAGCCACCGCCTGGTCTTTTGAGCACATTCAGAGTTTCACCTTCTCGGGGCCCTTTGATGTTTTATCGTTTCTTTTTTTCTTGAATTTCCCTGGCCTCCGCTGGACCACTGGCCTCCGCTCGGAATGGACCATGCCTGGACCAGTCTGGTGAAATATTTTGCATATTATTCCTGGAATGATCCCTTCCCTGAAGTGATGATGGTACATTTTAATTCTATGAAAACATCCTTCAGGCCAAGTGCAAGACACAGGCTGAGGCTGCGTCTGGCTGGGGGGAGGGGCGCGGCGTGAGGAGGGTGAGTTGGGGTCGGGCAGACCCGTCCCGCCAGGGGGACCGGGCATACTTCCTCGTCCACAACTGTCCGAGGAAGCCCCTAAAGTCGGGACCAGCAGGAGGGGGACCCGGGGGCCAGCCCAGCCCAGTCTCGGAGGCCCCAGTTCTGCCCCCCGTTGGCAGAGTGGGTGGACAGACACCCCGAATATCTGCTCTGTGCCGAGAAACTGAGAAGACGAGAAGGGCACCTCAACCTCGCAGAGGCCGCAGGCTTTAGGGAAGAGAGGCACGAGAGGTGGGGTTGGTGCCCGTGTCTGCTTGGGCAAAGGAAGTTTCCCCGCACCCCACGAACCCTTCCTTGCCACAGTCACTTGGACGTGGGCTGGCATGGACTCAGCCAGCCTGGGTCTAACTGGCGCAGCCACGTGCCAGTTCTGTGTCCTAGCGGGAATAGCTTGACTTTTCTGTGCCAGCACTCCAGGGGTGCTGCTCCTGTGTCCCCAGAGTCAGGCAGTACCTGGCTGGCGGTGGCCCACAGGGTGGCCTCTGGGCCAATGCCTGCATCCCCTGTAGGGTGCAGGAAGCCGGCCGGGGTGAAAGTGATGGTTGCCACCGTCTCACTGTTCCACCAGCATGCTGCACCGTAAACATCCCTCTTCGTTCATTCTTCTTCTTATTTCGGGCTTTGGGGCCACACCTGGCAGTGCTCAGGGGTTGCTCCTGGCTTTACACTCAGGGATCACTCCTGGCAGTGCTCAGGAAGGCGGTCTGGGATGCCGGGGATCAGACAGGTTGGCCGTGGGCAAGGCAAGCGCCCTCCCCTGAATGCACTATTGCTCTGGCCTCTGATGGCCCCATTTTATTTATTTTTATTTATTTATTTATTTATTTATTTATTTATTTATTTATTTATTTTTGCTTTTTGGGTCACACCCGGCGATGCTCAGGGGTTACTCCTGGCTCTGCACTCAGGAATGACTCCTGGCGGTGCTCAGGGGACCCTGTGGAATGCTGGGAATCGAACCCGGGTCGGCTGAGTGCAAGGCAAACGCCCTACCCACTGTGCTATCGCTCCAGCCCCATGATGGCCCCATTTTAAAGAAGAGAAGACTGAGGCCCAGAGGAGCTCAGTACCCGCCAGCCCTCCCCCTCCCAGGTCAGCAAGTGGCAGGAAACGGTGACACTAACACGGGGGGGGGGGTCCATGCCGAGCCCTATTTGTGCCTCAGCCAGCGTCCACCCCGGCACCAGGCACCCTGCGCCCGGCCCGAGAGGATCTTCCCACAGCTTGGGGCTACGAGAGGGTTGGCTCTCGGTGGGGGCCGGCGGAAGCTTGGGCCCCGCTCTCGGGGCTCATGGACGGGTGCCAAGGGGGCGCCCTGGCCCTGTGACCAGAGCCTCACCCCTCTCTCCCCTTTCATCCCCCGGTTTCAAAGCGCTCTGCACTCACGCGCTAATTAGAGAAGACACCTCCGGGCCCGACGCAGGCCTGTGTGATTAACCGCCTCTCGGAGGCCGCGGGCCACGGGGCTGCCAGCGCTGCTAATTCTAGGCTACACTCACAGGATGTGGCCGGGGCCGGCTCATGCCTCCTCGGGGCGGGCAGGCCACTGATCCAAAGCCGTTCCTTCACGCGCCCTCTCCGGAGCTTCTGCCTTGTTCGATGTCACGTTATCCCAGCTGAGAAGGGCCATTTGGTTCATCGCATGTTCCCCTCATGGCAGCAGCCACCCTTGTAGGGAAATCCGTGTTGTGGTCCTGTCTGCTGTGCACAGCAGACCCTTGGTGCATGGGGGGGGAAGTATCTTCTCGAAGGTCACACAGAGAGTGAGGGAGCCTTGTTTATTGTTTGTCTCTGCTTTGAGCGTCTCTGTCCCCTCCCCTATCCACGTGTGCATTCACCCATTCATCACCATGCAGATACTATCTGCTCATTACCCATCGTCTCTCTATCCGCCCGCCCCCCCACCCATCACTCACCCATCCACCATCTACCCAGTGCCCATCTGTCCACTCACCCACCCACCCATTCATCCACTGTCCTGTCCATCCACTCATCCATCTTCTCTCCATCCATCCATCCATCCATCCATCCATCCATCCATCCATCCATCCATCCACCTTTCCATCCATCTATCCATCATCCATCTGTTCATTATCCATTCATTCTCATCCACCATCCATCCACTTTCCTGCCTGTCCATTCATCCATCTTCTATCCGTCCATAATCAATTCATCTGTCCATCTGTCCATCCATATGTCCATCATCTATCTATTCATTATCCACTCCTTCTCATCCACCCATCCATCCACTTTCCCATCTATCTGTCCATCCACCTATCTATCCATTCAACTGTCCATCCATCCATCCACCTACCCATCATGTCCATCATGTCCATCATCCATCCATCCATCCATCCATCCATCCATCCATCCATCCATCCATCCCTCCATCCCACCCACGCATCCATCCACATTCCCGTCTGTTCTTCCATCCATCCTCACCCACTTATTCATCTATCTTTCCCCATCCATCCATCCATCCATCCATCCATCCATCCATCCATCCATCCATCCATCCCACCCACGCATCCATCCACATTCCCGTCTGTTCTTCCATCCATCCCCACCCACCTATTCATCTATCTTTCCCCATCCACCCATCCATCCATCCACTAATTAGTTATTCATTTCGCAGAACTGTATGCCTGGCTGGCTGTAGACCCTGAAGACACAGAAGAGCTGGTGTTCACTGGTGCCCCCTCTGCCTGGCACGATGCCTGGCCCGGGCTCAGCTCTCAGTAGCTTCCTGTGGCTCCGGGCTCAGGGCACCCGCAGAAAGGCAGGAGTCTGGTGTGCATACATGGCCTCCTCCTGCACCCCGGGAGACCCAGCTCTAGCCCTGACCTGAGTGCGGAGTGGCCAGGGCAGATCTGAGCACTGTTGGCCTGAGCAGCTCCTCATCCTCGGGCCTCAAGGCCGAACAGTCTGTCCCAGCCAACTAAGTATGACTGGAGTGCCCGGGACCCTTGAGCACTGCTTGAGAGCATCTCCCGCCCCCTAAAGAGTGGTTTCTGGGTCCCAGGCACGGATGGCGCTGAGCTCCTCGGACAGCCACGGCAGTGGGGGAAAGGCTGAAGGGAGATGAGACGCCGCCACACTCGAGCAGTGCTGCGTGTGAGACCTTCCACGTGCCAGTCACACAGTCAATCAACAAACCTTCATTCCTGGCGTCTTGGCACGGCTGGGGGCACCCTCCTTCCCGGGCCCCGTGATGTCCTCGCTACAGACCGGCACCTGGATCGCTCTCCCTAGAACCCCACACAGCGATGGGGTGCAGCCCTGGGAGGAGCCGTGGGTGGTCCCACGTGTGGCCGCCCCCTCTGCCGAGTCAGAGGAAGGGGCTGCGGGACCCCTCGTGGCTCCGTGCCACGGAGCCCCTCTCCCCTGCCAGCTCTCACAGGGGCTCTGATTCCCTCGAGGGGTGGCAGGAGGGTCATGGCAGACATCAGAGGCTATGGGCGTCCATGTGGGGGGGTGTGTGTGTGCATGCATGTGTGTGCTGTGTGTGCATCTGAGTGTTGTGTGTATGTGTGTGTATGTGTGTATGAGTGCATGTGTGTATGTGTGTATGCATGTGCATGTGTGTATGTGTGTATATGTGTGTATGTGTGCACAAACGTGTGTATGTGTGTTTTGTGCATACATGTGTGTATGTGTGTTTGTGTATGTGTAGTGTATGTGTGTTGTGTATGGGTGTATGTGTGTATGTGTGCATATGTGTATGCATGTTTATGTGTGTATGTGTGTGTTGTGTGTATGGGTGTGTATGTGTGTATGGTGCATATGTGTATGTATGTGTATGCGTGTGTGTCTATGTGTGTGAAATCACCCACAGCTGAACTGGCCCCTTTGGGAGCCCGATTTTGGGGAGTGAGTGGAGCTCAAGTGCTCCTGGGCGCTGAGGTGGGTGGGAGAGGCCCCTGGAAGGCCACCAGGGCCAAGGAAAGGAGGCTTGACCCCCCTCCCGACTCTGTGCCTCTGCTGCCGCTTCCGGCGGTTCTGCGCGGACCCAGGGGCCCTGGGGGCCGGGCCCGGGGCGGGGCTGCAGGCCCGCCCGTCAGTGCTCCGCCAGGTGCCCGCGCCCCGGCCGGAGCGGCTGAGGACAGGGGCCCTGGTGCACGGGCTCTGCCTTCTGCTCCGGGACCTGAAAGTTCCGGTTCTTCCCCAGGCTCCGAGGGGCTGCTGCCTGCTCTCGTGCTGTGGGGCGGAAGGCTCTGGAAGGCTCTGGAAGCCGCCCTGCATCCCGGGAGCTGGCGCTTGCGGCTCCTGGGGGCTCGGGGAGGAGAGACTCGGGCTTTCCCCCAGGAGTGCGCAGCCCGCGGGGCCGGTGGGCCCCCCTCGCCGCCGGACGCTGGACCGCGCCCGGGCACCGCGCCCGCCGCCCACCGCCCGGAAACGGGCCTGGCTGGCAGGGGAGCCGGGGAGGAAGGCAGGGCTGTTCGGACTTGCCCCTCGCGGCTCCGGAGGGCATGCGGGGGTGGGGGGGCTGCAGGAGCGTGGGGGGGAAGATGGGGGAGGCAGAGGGGCCGGGCAGGGAGCATCGGGTGGGCACGGAGTCGCTCAGCGCCTGGGCTGTGGCCCGCCCGGTCAGGCCGGACGTTCGGCCTGGTGGGAGGGAGGGAGGTCTCCTGCCTTGAGGGATGGCCGGACCCCCTGGCAGGAGCAGCCCACCCCACTTTCAGCCCAAGCCCCCTCCCCCGTACAGAACACACAGAACACATAGAACATCCAGAACACACAGAACATCCAGAACACACAGAACATACAGAACACACGAAACATACAGAACACACAGAACATATGAAACATACAAAACATATGGAACACACATAACATATGGAGCATACAGAACATACAGAACATATAGAACATACGGAGCATATGGGACATACAGAACATATGGAGCATACGGAACATACAGAACATACGGAGCATACGGAACATACAGAACACACAGAACATACAAAACATAGAGAACATATGGAACACACATAACATACGGAGCATACGGAACATACAGAACGTACAGAACACACAGAACATACGGAGCATACAGAACATACAGAACACACAGAACACCCTCCTGAGATTTACTCCCCCCTCAGGGCGCTACTCCGGATTCCCCGAAGGCTGGCCCCCATGCACACGGCATGTCCCGCCCCCATCCACAGGCACCCTGCAGAGCCCGGTGCTTGCGTTAGGTCTCCTGGTCTCAGTGTTGCCAGCCTGTCTTGGCGTGCACAGGGGTGTCGCTCTCCCGTATCCCCGTGTGCCGAGACCCGGCCTCTGGACCTCCTCGCCTCTCTTGGCTTCCCTTTGTTCCCTCCCTGCTGTCTTTCCTTCGCTGTCCTTCCCTCCCTATACTCTGGGGTCAGGGGTGAGCCAGGCGTCCACCTTCGCCGAATCCCTCTCCCTCACCTGTGACTAAGACCCCAGAGCAGTGAGATCACTCGGGATCATTGCTTAGGTGGAGCAAAGGCCCCGTGGCCCCAGCCCGCTCCGTGCCCAGGTGGGAGATGGGTTGAGACAAGTCCCCAGCCGGAAGGATTCCCTGAAGCTGCGAGGAGGCAGAGGGGACGGGGCTTTCCCGAGGCCGCACAGCTGGCTCCGGGGGAGCTGCTTCTAGAGCACGCGGGCCCCTCTCCGTCTCACCCCTGCAGCCCGTCTCCAACCCTTGTGTGTCTGAGGTTTTCGGGTTCAGTCCGGCCGCTGCGTGACTGGGGCTTCGGGGAGGAGCCGCGGTTGGCCCTGGGGGAGCCCGTGTCTCGTCTCTGCAACCGTGTTTGGGGGGAAGGGGCGAGACGGGCCGGGCGCCGGGGGAGAGACGAGTGTCGCGCGACTCTGGGCAGGAGAGAGAGATGGACAGCAAGGGGTTAAGACGCTTGCCTGGCCCGCGGCCACCTCTGGCACCCTTTGTGGCCCCCAAGCACTGCCAGGAGGGACCCCTAAGCATGGTGTGGTCCCGGGTCCGCCCGCCCCCCAAATGAAATAAATTTGAGCTAAATTGGTGATGGTGACCCACACCCCTTTCACCTCCCCGGACACCGAGGCAGAACTGGTCCAGGCCAGGTTGGGGTGAGGGAAATCTCTCTCTGAGGAAGTTTTGGGAAACGTCCACCCCCAACACACACACACACACACACACACACACACACACACACACACACACTGCTGCGAAAGAGCTCAAGGTGAAAGGATATTCTCACCCCACCCCCCCAACGCTTTCTTCCTGCCTTGAACAGTACCAAGGATGTGGCAGTCAGGGCTGTGGCAACTCTCCCGTGACCGCGAGGCAACAGGACGGAAGGCCAAAGAGCGGACTCACCGTGAGGCTGAGTCAAAGACTGGAAGTAGCTGAGTCCTGGCGAGCTCGGGCAGATGGCGCCCTGGCCCGGGTGAGGTCGGGCAGATGGCACCCTGGCCCGGGTGAGGTCGGGCGGATGGCGCCCTGGCCCGGGTGAGGTCGGGCGGATGGCGCCCTGGCCCGGGTGAGATCCGGAGACGGCACCTTGACCCTGGAGTCCTCCACCGCTGGCTTTCTAGTTCTTCTGAAACGATTAAATGGAATATCCGAACATCCGCAGAGAAGGTGTGTCCAGGGCCTCCCCCGGAGCTTAGTCGGAAGTTTTCCTGACAGGTCGCCCCGGTTTCCACGGGGGCTGACTGACACCCTTGTGACCTGGGAGTGGGGGGGAACAGCCCACTGAACTGGGGTCTGTGCGGGTGATTACACATAAGGCACATACGAGGTGACCCCTGGGGCCTTTGGCACTTGCCCAACTTGAAAGGGCCCAAGCCTTACCCGCACGCTGGCCCGGGGCCCTTAGGTGCCTCGTCACCCCTCAAAGCTGCACAGCATTTGGAGACTTTTCTTTCTTTTCTTTCTTTCTTTCTTTCTTTCTTTCTTTCTTTCTTTCTTTCTTTCTTTCTTTCTTTCTTTCTTTCTTTCTTTCTCTCTTTTTGGGTCGCACCTGGCGATGCACAGGGATTACTCCTGGCTCATGCACTCAAGAATCACTCCTGGCCGTGCTCAGGAATCCATATGTCCCATATGGAATCAAACCCGAGTCGGCCGCGTGCAAGGCAAACGCCCTCCCCACTGTGCTATGGCCCCAGCCCCTTGGAGACTTTTCTTAATAGAAGTGTCCGAGTCAGTTAGCACCTTGGATGCAGATAACAGAAGCAGCGTGATGACTAACAGTTCTATGCGGAGCAGAACTCGCCGGGTACTTTAATAAGCACTTCAGGTGTGCTAAGTCACTTAATCTCCCCAATAACCCCGTGCACAGATCCTATCTTCCTGCCCTTCTCCATGCAGAGAAACTGAGGCACAGACCGGTAATGTGACTGGGGTGTGAGGCCAGTTATATGAGTCCCAGGTGACACTGGACAGAGCCAATGAGCCACTGCTAATGACCAAGTGACCTTGGTCCTGTCCATCACGAGAAGTCCAGTGGCTCAGCTCTGGACCTCTTTTATTTATTTATTTTGCTTTTTGGGTCACACCCGGCGATGCTCAGAGGTTACTCCTGGCTCTGCACTCAGGAATCACCCCTGGTGGTGCTTGGGGGACCCTATGGGATGCTGGGAATCGAACCCGGGTCGGCCGTGTGCCAGGCAAACGCCCTCCCCGCTGTACTGCCACCCCGGCCCCTGCCCTGGAGCGCTTGGACCCTGCCATCTTCTTGCCCACCTCGCTGGCATGAGGTAGGGGCCGGGGTCTCACGCGCCCCTCGCCCCTGGCCACGCCCGACGGAGGGACGGATGGACAGGGCCCACTGCCAACACCCACCCCTCAGCCGGGACACGCCCACTGGGTTTTATTGGTCAGGACCAGGTCACGTGCTCAGCCCGGCCGGGAGACCAGAAGGGGAGTGTGCTGATTGGCTCCACCAATCAGCCCCGCCCCCAGGAGAGGAGCACCGTGGGGTGGGCACCAGGCGGGGCTCAGCGGCGAAGGTGGTGGCTGGGCCCTCGGGTGACCTTAAGTCCAGCCGTGGACATTCCCTGAGCTAGGCAGGCGCCACCATAAGCGTTTTACATGTGTCACCTCATCAAGTCTTCGTGCTCCTCTCCCTCCCCCTCCCTCTCCCCGTCTCTCCCTGTCTCTCTCCCTGTCTCTCTCTCCCTGTCTCTCTCTCCCTGTCTCTCTCTTCCCGTCTCTCTCTCCCTCTCCCCTTCTCTCCGTCTCTCTCTCTCCCTGTCTCTCTCTCCCTGTCTCTCTCCCTGTCTCTCTCTCCCTCTCCCCGTCTCTCCCCCTCCCTCTCCCCGTCTCTCCCTCTCTCCCTCTCCCTGTCTCTCCCTGTCTCTCTCTCCCTGTCTCTCCCTCCCCTTCCCTCTCCCCGTCTCTCCCTGTCTCTCTCTCCCTGTCTCTCCCTCCCCTTCCCTCTCCCCGTCTCTCCCTGTCTCTCTCTCCCTGTCTCTCCCTCCCCTTCCCTCTCCCCGTCTCTCCCTGTCTCTCTCTCCCTGTCTCTCCCTCCCCTTCCCTCTCCCCGTCTCTCCCTGTCTCTCTCTCTCCCTGTCTCTCTCTCCCCTCCCTCTCCCCATCTCTCCCCCTCCCTCTCCCCGTCTCTCCCTCTTTCTCTCTTTCTCCCTCTCCCTGTCTCTCTCTCCCCCACTCCCATCTCTTCCTCTCTCCCTCTCCCTGTCTCTCCCCCTCCCTTTTCCTGTCTCTCTCTCCCTGTCTCTCCCTCTCCCTGTCTCTCCCGCGCTCTCCCTCTCCCTGTCTCTGTCTCTCCCTGTCTCTCTCCCCCTCCCTCTTCCTGTCTCTCTCTCTTCCTCTCCTTGTCTCTCTCCCTGTCTCTCTCTCCCTTTTTCTCCCTCTCCCTGTCTCTCTCTCCCTCTCCCTATCTTTCATCTTTCTCTCCCTCTCCCTGTCTTTCTCTCTCTCTTGCTCTCTCCCTCTTTCTCTTCTTCCCTTACTCCCTCCCTCTCTCCACTCTTCTCTCTCTTCCCCTCTCCCTCGCTCTCCCTTCCTCCCTCTCTCCATCTCCTCTCTCCCCTCTCTCCATCTCCTTTCTCCTCTCTCTCTCTCTCTCTCTCTCTCTCTCTCTCTCTCTCTCTCCCCCACACCCTGCTGTGTCCAGGGCTTACTCCTCTCTACTCACGGCTCACTCCTTGCAGGCTCTGGGGACCATACGGTGCTGGGGATCAAGCCCAGAGAGTCCCTTGCAGTGCAAGTGCCTTACGTGCTGAACTGTCATCTTGGACCCCTCGTGTCTCTTTTATGATGAACTATTTGGAACCTAGAGAACCTGCCCCAAGTCACACTGACAGAAGACCCCCCCCGGCTGAAAGATACCCCCTGAGAGGCCCGGCTGGTAGGTCCCAAATGCTGCACAGGTCATACTTATGCTAAAAATGTATTGGTTCTTGATCCGAAATGCATGTTGAATTGGGGAGTCTATATTTTTATTTACTAAATTTCACAACCCTACTAGGGGCCCTAAGTAGCTAAGTAACTGTGTGTGCTCAGCGCACTGAGTTTGTATATTAAACACTGAAAAATATTCCTTAGTGTCTCTCTCTCTGTCTCTCTGTCTTTTGTTTCTCTGTGTGTCTGTGTGTCTGTCTCTGTCTCTGTCTCTCTCTCTCTCTCTCTCTCTCTCTCTCTCTCTCTCTCTCTCACACACACACACACACACACACACACACACACACACACACACACATTCACCCATTTTGCAGGACGGAAGGAAGTGGTTTCCAGCTTCCAGAGAGGAAGATGGTTGCAGGGAAAACGTTCCTGCTCTCGGGAACAGCAGCAGTGCATGCGGTGTGATAAAGGCCTTGGCCAGAGAGAGAGGCAATAGGGAGCGGTGGGGAGTGCGGACAACCAACCCCCCCACCCCCCAGCCCCCCTCTGCTACCACCCGCTGGCCGCCAGGCGGAATGTGGGCATGGCCCTGCCTTCCGATATCTGGAGGGAGGTTCAGATCTGGGTTTTTCTGTAAAATCTCTTTTTTTTTTTTTTTTTTTTTTTTTTTTTGCTTTTTTGGGTCACACCCAGCGATGCACAGGGGTCACTCCTGGCTCATGCACTCAGGAATTACTCCTGGCGGTGCTCCGGGGACCATATGGGATGCTGGGATTCGAACCCGGGTCGGCCGCGTGCAAGGCAAACGCCCTACCCGCTGTGCTATCACTCCAGCCCCTGTAAAATCTCTTGATTCGAGAACATGGGTTCACATTTTTCCAGAGGCCGCGTGGGCCAAGGGAAACATATCTGCAGGCTTGCGGGTAGCCAGCGAGAAACCTCCGCTCTTTGGCTTCGACAGCGGAGGTGGCATGCGATGGGCTTGCAGCGGGGGGGGGGGGGGGGGGGCCCGGGCTGCAGGCAGGAAGCAGGAGGGAGCCGGGGCCTGGAGGGTGGCCAGCCCTGGGCTCACGCCTCCCAGCGGGGCCGGGAGTGCTGTGGGTGCCCAGGAGCTGTCTCCCGCTCTGGCCGGGAGGCGCCGGGGGGCGGGGCCGGGAAGGCGCCTGGTACAGGGGCACCGTCCGCGGATTCCTTTCCCTCCCCCGAAGGAAGAGGCCCCGCCCGCAGTCCGAGCTCCGTCTCTCCCCCCTTCCTGCCCCCCACCCGCCCCTTCTTATCTCTGCTCTTTTTAATTGTTTTCGGAAATGCGTTTCAGCGTTTTATTGGCAAGTTGGGCTTGTCAGGGTTCACAGGCCAGGTGCCACCCGGGGATGTTGGTTTCTCACCGGTCCAGGGACCCAACCCTGGTCATGTCAGGATGGTCCGCGCTGGGCCCCCGGGCGTCCCTGCCCCCGCCCCCCCAGCCCCTACCCACTTCATACTCTCTGCAAACGACGCAGTGGACAGATCCAGGGTCGAGCCCCCAGGGTGGAATCCGAGGCTGAGGGTCTCTGTCCTGAGTCAGGCCTCAGTTTCCCCTTCTGTGACCTGGGGATGTGCTTCCCGGGGAAGTGCCCAGGGCGGCAGGGGGTGGGGGCTGGGTGGTGGTGGTGATTCTGCCAGGCTGTGGGGCCTTTGCGGGACCCGTGGGGGCGGAAGGGCGGCCTTGGGGGTGGGAGTGGGCTGGCGGCTGAGTCAGAGGGTGCTCTCAGGGCCGCCCGCCCGCCCGCATGCCAGCACACAGCGCCCGTGACGGGCAGACCGCAGGGAGGCGGGGCTGCGGCCTCGGGGCCGGGGGGGCCGGGGCAGGGTTGGGGGAGGCCGGGTCCCTGCTTGTCTGGGATCCCGCCACGGGCCCTGCCCAGGGATTTGGGGTCAGGGCTCCTAGTAAATCAGCCTGTCCGGATCATGGACACCCCTCCCCCAGCCCCGCTCTCCGGGGCAGAGAGGGTGCTCCCGCTGGCAGAGTCCCCTTCCTGCCTTGGGGCCCCGCACAGCCCTTCCCTATACCTGGAATGCGCCTTCCCTCTGCTCCGGGGTTGGGGATCAGCCCCCGGCAGCAGCGGGCAGGGGCGGGTGAGAGTTCGGGCTCATGCTGCCTCTCCGCCCTGCCCTGCTCCCGGGCGGGGCACCCCCAGGGGCGCGTCCGCTCTCCCAGACAGGCCCCGAGCAAAGCACGGAGGGTCTGCGGGTCGGGGGACATTCCCCAGGGGTCATAGCTCTCAGGTGGTCCCCGAGCCTCCCCCCACCCCACCCGCCGTGTCTCCTGTCGTACTTCGGAAAAGCCCGCCACGCCGCCCCGGGCCTCCGGGGCCGGCACCGCGCCCAGCTGGCCACTCGAGCCCTTCTCCTGCCCGCTGGCGGCCGCCCCGTCCACCCAGAGCCGCCGGACACTGCCCTGCTCCCTCCCCAGTGCTCTGCCGCCTGCCGCCTGCCTGGGGAGCCTGCCCAGACCAGCTCCTCCTCTCGGCCTCGGCTCCCCGGGGCCTCCAGCCACAGCACCCCGGGGCCCTCCGCCGGCCGCCCCGCTGCCCTGCTCGGTTCCGGACAGCAGAGGTCACTGTCTGAAGCGAGTCCTGGGTTTCTGGCATTTACGATTCCTCCACGACTTGCAGGGAATTCTCTCTTTCTCCCCCGCTGGCTGTCCTGGTGGTACTCCCAGCTCTGTGCTCAGGGCTTGCTGCCAGAGGTGCTCAGGGGACCACACGGTGCCCCCCGGGGATGGGCCCCAGGTGTCCCGCTTGCCCGGCGTTGCTCGGCCCCTCGAACCGTCTCCCTGGCCCCTGCTAAGTCTGTGCCACGCGGGGGAAAGACCACGTGTGCAGGCGTGTTCCAGGGGCGTGTGCCCAGGGACCTCGCTCTCGGCTGCTGCTTGCTCTTTCCTCCTCAGCGTCCCGGGTCGTCCTGCCACCGGGAAGGCAGCTGCGAGGGCTGGCGCTGTGGCCTCATGCTGCACCGCGAGGGTTGGAGCGGGCACGGTTGGAGCCTCCAAACCAGCCGAGCGCCGGCTACGTCTGGATTCCTTCACAGGAGAGGAGAGAAACCTCCCGGCCGGGGGCTCCCGACTAGGCGATCCCGGGGAGGGGTCCGAGACGGGGCCCCAGGGCCTCCCCCCAGCCCCCCGTCCTCCGCAGGGCGCATCGCTGTGTCTCCTGCAGCCCTGCCGAGACCCCCTCGACCTCCCCTCGGTGTCCCCGCCCAGCGGGAACGTGCTGGCGGAGGCGGGGAGGACCCGGGTCCCCTCGTCCCCGCGGGCCCCAGAGGGCCAGAGCCACGATAGGTATTTCGGGGCTCAGAGGAGGCGGACGACTTAGTGGCGGTGTTTAAGGCCTGTTGGGGGGGCCGGGCCTCGCTCCACCCTGGGCATGTCGCACCCCTGCTGCGTGTCCTTGGGGGTCTCTGCCCGCCCTGGCTGGGCTCACCTGCAGCCCCGTCTGGGGGTCTCCGGGGGCTGCCAGGGACCATGTGCTTCTTGCCAGGCTGAGGGTGGGGTGGGGTGGGGGGTCTGTGCTTGCGTCAGGGGGGAGGCAAGCAGGGCGCCCCCTAGGGCAGGGCAGTCAGGGAGGCCTCCCCGAGGAAGCCCTGGGCAGCTGGGCCCGGCCCCTCTCACTCCTCTGACCCTCTGACATTCCCGAGTTCCCCTGAGTTCCTCCTGCGAGCTGGGACTGCCCGGTGCCAGCTCTGGGCCAGGGATGGGGGGGGGTCCGAGAGCCCCTCACAGCCCCCCGGAGACTCCCTGATCGATGGCAGTGCTCCCTCCTGCCCGGATCGCCGTGACTGATGGCTTCGACTCTCCCCTCTGTGCTCAAAGGAAAGGCAGCAAAGGGCGGCCGCTGGGGTCTGGGCTCAGGCGCCCAGAAATCTGCCCCCGCACCCCTGCCCAGGGTGGGGTCAGGCCCAGCTGCTGCTTCCTTGGTTTCCCCAGTGGCTGCAGCCCCCAGGCGTGGCTGTGTTTCTGCCCCATGCCCCCCCCCTCTCTCTCTGTCACACCCGGCAATGCTCAGGGGTTCCTCCTGGCTCTACACTCAGGAATTACTCCTGGCAGTGCTCGGGGGACCCTATGGGATGCTGGGAATCGAACACGGGTTGGCGCGTGCAAGGCAAACACCATACTATCCCACTGTGCTATCGCTCCAGCCCCTCCATACCCTCTCTTGCCATCGCCCCTGAGTCAGGCCTCCCCCACTCTGAGCTCACCGGGAGAGGCTGGGGCAAAGGCCCACTCGGGTCCTGAGCAAGATTCTCACTTTTTGCCACACAAGGAAACACTCACAGGTTTGGGGCGCTCATCGGTGGGGCGTGGAATGGTCTGCAGCTTCTGAGGGGTCCTGCTACGGCCCCGTCAGAGCCTGCCTGCCTCCATCCCTCAGGCCCCCTCGAACCCATTCCCAATGTGGCGCCCACCAGTGCCACATGCGGGTGCCCACGCCACCTCCCAGCTTGCCTCCTTCACTTCCTCCTCCCTGCCTCGGTTGGCTCCGGCCGCAGGCCCCCCCCCCCTTGCCAGGTTCTGGGCTGCCTCTGTGCCAGCTTCCGCCTCAGGGCCTTTGCACGTGCTGATCTTCCTGCCTCTTTCCATAGCTGTTCCTGGTCTGCCCTCAGGACTTACCTTGGGAGTAGCTCCCTCTCGAATCCCATCCTCTGTGCCCCACCTCTCCCTAGGCACACGGGCCCGACGGCAAGAACCTTGACCAGTGCCCACTTTGCGCTGGACTCTCAGTGCCCAGGCTGTGTCCCTGCTGTTTCCTGCAGGAGGGTCGGCGCTGGGTACAGAGCGGACTTGCCCCACCTCCTCTGCCTGTGGCCCGTTTGCGATGTCCTCTTCTCCCTCCGTGCTCCAGCTCCCGCCTGCGGGAGGGCTCAGCGGTCTGGAGGGAGCCAGGGGCTCCTCGGGAGGGCTGTGGGGCGCAGCGGTGAGGAACGGGGGTGCTCGGCTCCTCCTGGCACATCCCTAGCAGCCACGCTCTCCGCCTCGGTGCCGCCTCCGCCTCGGCCGGCCACAAGCTGCCCGGCCTGTAGGTGCAGCCGGGATGCCTCAGGGTGTCCCTGGGAGAGCCTGAGGGATGTTTGTTTGGGGGCCACACCCGGAGAGGCTCAGGGCTTCCTCCTGGCTCTGTGCTCAGGAATCACTCCTGGTGGTGCTCCGGGGCCCTACGGGATGCCGGGATTGAACCTGGGTTGGCCGCGTGCAAGGCAAACGCCCTCCCCGCTGTCCTGTCACAAGGGGCCCAAGCCTGATGCCATCTGGGACTCACGCCGCCCTCGGTGCCTCGTGCTTACCCAGGGTTACTGGTGAGGGGGCAGGGCCTGGCCCTCGGGGCTGAGCCGGGGGACGCACAGCCCGGTCCTCCGCGGGCACTAGTGCCACTCTGATGGGGTGAGCAAGTTGGAACCCAGCCTCTGCGGTGTGTGGGCCTGAGCCCTGAACCCAGGTTCGAACCTCAGTTTCTCCACCTGCCACGTGGACAAGCAACCCCCCTGCATGCCTTGGGCTGGCGGGAGCCATGCGGGCCGTGTGACCCCACAGGGGCCTGCGATGACGCACCCCCAAAGCTGGGGAGAGGCCAGGCCGAGGCGGGGCAGAAAAAGAGCATGTATTTCTTTTTTTCTTTTTCTTTTTGGGTCACACCCGGCGATGCACAGGGGTTACTCCTTGCTCTGCACTCAGGAATTACTCCTGGCGGTGCTCAGGGGAGCCTATGGGATGCTGGGAATCGAACCCGGGTCGGCCGCGCGCGAGGCAAACGCCCTCCCCGCTGTGCTATCACTCCAGCCCCCGAGCATATATTTCTTTATTTTATTTTTATAAAATTGTTCACAGTAATTGATATTACAGTACCAATCCCACCACCATGACGCCTTCCCACCGCCGACGGCCGCCCTCGACGGGCTCTGTCCCGCGCACCGTGGGTCATGGCTGGACGGGAAAGCGAGCTTAGCCAGGGCTGCGGGGGGCATCATGGGGACGCCTGGGCCCACTGCCCCCGGCCCGTGGGGCCCCTGATGG
Source organism: Sorex araneus (assembly GCF_027595985.1). Lineage (NCBI taxonomy): Eukaryota > Metazoa > Chordata > Mammalia > Eulipotyphla > Soricidae > Sorex > Sorex araneus. The sequence goes on along the minus strand of NC_073306.1, from coordinate 132,641,211 downwards.
TCCAGCGGCTGGGGGCGGGGCTGGAAGGCGGCGTGGCCAGGCCTGGCCTTGTCTGGTCCGGGTGACGCGATGGCCCTGGGTATGGCCTTCTTGAGCCCGTGGGGGGGCCGGGACCGAGACAGGCAAGGCCGGGCCAAGGTCTGCGCCGGTGGCCGGCTGCCGGGGGCAGGGGCGGGGGGAGCAGTTGACTGTGGGGTCCACCTCTGTCTCCATGTCACTTCCCTTTGTCGAACCCTTGGTACGTGCGGGCAGGGCCAAAGCCCCTGTTAGTTTGACTCACCTGCCCGGGGGAGGGACAGAGTGAGGCTGGGGGGTCAGACCCACACACAGCTCAGGCCCGGGGCCCCCCAAGATGCAAGAGGTCCATTACCTGCTCAGGGCACCCCTCCGGCTCCTTGATTCCCTCCCCGCCTCTCCTCTCTCCTCCCCCTCCTCTTTCCTCCCCCCTCCTCTCTCCTCCCCCCTCCTCTCTCCCCTCCCTTCCTCTCCCAGCTCCTCTCCCTCTCCTTCCTCCCCTCCCCTTCCTCTTCCCCATCTCTTCCTCTCTCTCCCTCTCTCTTTCCCTTTCTCTCCATCCCTCTCTCTCCCCTCCCTCTCTCTCCCTCTCTCTCCGCCTTTCCCTCTCTTTCCCTCTCTCTCCCTCTCTCTCCCTCCTTTTCTCTCTCCCTCTCCCTCTCTCTCTCCCTCTCTCTCTTCCCTTCTCTAATCCTCTCTCCCTCCTTCTCTCTCTACCTCTCTCTCACCCTCTCTTCCCTCTCTTTCCCTCTTTCACACTCTCTCCCTCCTTCTCTCTCCCTCTCCTTCTCTCCCTCCCTCTCTCTCTCCCTCCCTCTTTCTCTCTCTCCCTCTCCCTCTCTCTTTCCCTCTCTCTTCCCTTCTCTCTCCCTCTTTCCCTCTCTCTCCCTCCTTCTCTCTCTACCTTTCTCTCCCACCCTCTCTTTCCCTCTCTTTCCCTCTTTCACACTCTCTCCCTCGTTCTCTCTCCCTCTCCCTCTCCTTCTCTCCCTCCCCCTCTCTCTCTCCCTCCCTCCCTCTCTCTCTCTCCCTCTCTCTCTCTCCCTCTCTCTGTCTCTCCCCTGTTTCCCCTCCCTCTTCTCTCTCCTCTCCCCTTCTTTCCTCCCTCTTCGGAGTGACTCTCCCTCTCCCCGTCCCTCCCCTCTGGCCACCCCCCCTGCAGGCCTGTCCCCTGCAGCCGGCCCTGTCCCTCTGCCAGCACATTATGTCCCTGGTCAGACCCTGACGTCATGCAGTGCCTGGCGGGCAGGCGAGGAGCTTACGCCTTCCCGTCCTGCCCAGCCCCGCAGCCCCGGGACGCGTCTCCCGGCCTGGCCTCAGCTGGCCAGGGCCCAGCCCTGGGGCTGCCTGGCCCGGGTCACTCTCCCTGCTGCCCAGGCCACCGAAAGAGCGATCCTGGAGCCGCCGGGAGGCAGAGACCAGCAGGCGGCAGTCAGGGCCGAGTCCCGACTGGGTGGCCCTGGGCAGGTCGAGCGGCCTCTCTGGGCTGGCCCGTGGGGTGATGAGACGGCAGGCGGGGACACCCCGGCTGGTGGGTGGGGCGTGGGGGCCCTGGGGGGAGGCCCTGGGGGGAGGCCCTGGGCGTGGGGGCCAGGGGGAGTCCCGTGTCTCACCTCCTACAAGGGGACTTTGGGAGGGGAAAGATCCGGGGGCTCGTGACTGGGCGCCCGCTGGCCCCAGGACCCTGACCGTGGACCCCACCCGAAATGCAAACAGCGTGGGTGCCCGGAAACCCGCCCCTGCCCGCGGGCTCGGGCTCTGCCTGGGTGCAGAAGTGGAGAAAAAAATGCAACATTTCTTGTTTGGTTTGTTTAAACTCACCCCCCCACACACACACATACACACACTCCACCCCCCACCCCACCCCGTCACTCACACACACACACACACACACACACACACACACACACACACACACACACACACACCTGATTGTCAAAGCAATTTCCCTGAAGGGCGCCTGAGAGCTAGTCTGAGAACAGATGTCCAGGCTGGACTGACCTGGTCCAGTCAGGCTGACGCTTGGCCTCAGTTTTCTCATCTGCCAAGTGGGACGATAAACCTGCCTGAGGAAGACGGTGAGGAAATCCACCTTGGGCAGCCACAGAAGCACCTAGGCCTGTTTCTCCTTTTAAATCTCCTTTTAAATCCTCTTTGTCTATTAGTTTTGATTTGGGGGGGGGGCAGCCATACCCGGCAGGGCTGGGGGCTTCCTCCTGACTCTACCCTCAGAGATCACTCCTGACGGGGCTCAGGGGACCATACGGGGTGCTGGGGACTGAAGCCCGCGTGCCAGGCAAATGCCCTACCCACTGAGCTATCTCTCTGGCCCCTCTTCGACCTCACACGGAGAACAAGGCAGGAGGAGAGAAGCAGGGGGCTGCCGCCCCGAGAACCATCATGGTGTATCGTGGGGCTCCGTGAACTGGGGTGACCCTGCCGGCCCACGGCTTGGGGACATGGAGGCTGGCTAGCTGCGCCTTCAGCTCCAGGCTCGGTGCTCCCTGCCCTGTGGGGAACAGTCAAAGGTTGGGAGGGGGTCAGGGAGGCAAAGTTCTCCCCGCAGCCCGTCAGCAGTTTCTCGTGGCCCTTTCCTTCCGCTCCCGGTGCTAAATCATCCCGCGGACACGTGACTTCCAGCCCCTCTCTGGCCTCCGAGTGGCGGTGGCCTCAGAGATGCGGGCCCTGCAGATGTGGGCGCGCGAGCCGGGCTGGGAGCGGGCGTGGGTTCCAGGGAGGTGGACGCGCCCGGCTGTGCCTTGGAGCCGTGTCTCCCGGGCGTGTTCCATGGCGGGTGTCTGCACACATTCCTCCTGGGGCCGCCTCTGTGCTCCCGAGCCCAGTGCTCGGGGCAGAGAGGAGATGCCGGCTCCGAGTCTGCTCCCCCCACCCCCGCCCTGCAGGGCAGGTCCCTGGCCGTGCCTGTGTCCCCTCACTGGCCCGTACGGGAGTCCCCAGAGGGAGGCGCCCTCTGGCCGGATGGCCAGCCTCGTGTATCTGACTTTGCTCGCGGGGGGCGTCGGGTGTGGCTTGCCCCCGCTTGAGCACTGTGGCGATTCTCTGCTTTCCTGGTCTGCCGGGGGGGGGGGCGTGGGGAGGCCCCCCCTCGCGGTCAACGTCTTTTTGATGCTGGCCAGAGGCTTCTGCCTCCGACTGGTAAACGCTTTTTTAAATGTGGATCTACTAACAAATTCCATATGATCCGCCCCTGCCCTGGCCCTTTGGCCATCTGCTTTGAACTGACAATTCACTGGTTTCCTGGGCCCATTGTTCTTGGGACAAGTCAAGATTTACTAACATCATGTTTTTCCAGAGAAGCTTCAGAGCGAAGAACTTACTCCCCCCCACCCCCACCCCCCCTCTGTTTCCGCCAGTTAAGGGCTCCGTAGGATCTGCTGAAGTTGGGAAACTTGGTGTAACCCTTAACCCCTGCCTCCCTGGCTGCCTCCTTGCAAAGGGCGAGCCCGAAGCCCCTCAGTGCCTCAGGGCCTTTGCACAGGTTCTGCCCTCTGTCTGTACCACATAACTGTCTGTGCTCATTTGACTTCAAGCTCCCACTCAACTGTCACCTCAGAGAAATCTCCCTCAGCTGTTCTGCTACATCAGCATTGCGGGGCCTTATCTGGTTGGATGTTCTTTTTTTTTGTTTTTTGTTTTTGGCAAGACATCACCCAGGACCTGGCATTGCCTATAACGTATAGTCCTGTGATGCTTAAGAAGCTGGGGCCAATCACCGAGCACAAGACGGGGGGGGGGGGGGGGGGGGCAGGGCTCCTCTCACCAGGTTTCCTCTCTGACTTCTCTCCGACCTTAAGCCCCCACGGCATGTGTTTCTGCGTGATACCCCTGGGAGTGAGGACTGGGGGGGCTCCCGCTCTCGGAGGGCACAGGCTCAGCTTCTTTTTGTTTGTTTGTTTGTTTGGGGCCACACCCACTCCTGGTTCTGCACTCAGGAATTACTCCTGAGCACTGCCAGGAAAGGGCCCTAATGGGATGCTGGGGAATCACACCTGGGTCGGCGACGCGTGCAGGGTGAATGCCCTACCCACTGTCCTGCCTCTCTGGCCCTCTAGTGTCTCTTCTTTCCCAGTCCCTGAAATGGGGCCTGGAGCACTGCGGGTACCGGGGAGACCCTGGTGGACCCCATAAATATCGGTTTCAGGGTTCCAAAGTCCCTCCCAAGGCTGCGGCTGCCGGCCCCCGGCTATCACCGATACCTCGAGGTTAATCACGGCCCTGCTGACGGCGGGACCCATCGGGGTCCGGGGAGCTCCAGAGCGGCGAGGCGGATAGCCCCGCTGGAGGGTGTGTCAGTGCTCAGGGAGACACGTGGGGACACGAGATGTCAGGGCCCGAGACCCGGGGTGAGTGACTCACGGGCCTGGGTCAGCCCGGGCCTGGGCTCTGGGGCAGGACGCTGTGAGTTTCCAGCTCGAAGTCGATCTTGCAGAACTGGGGAAGTTTTGAGGATGACACCGAAAGGGACCATTTCCTTTTCTCCTTTTCTTCCACGACTATTCTCTCTTTTTCATTTGGGGGGAGGGGTGGCTTTCTGGAGGGGCCGCCCAAGCAGTGCTCAGGAGTCCTGCCCCCCCCCCCCGATAATGCTCAGCCCTCCGGGGTGCTGGGTCAACGCAAGGGCCTGCAGACATGGTGCCAGGGGTCCCGGGGCCACTCGGGCAGTGCTGGGGGCTCCGGGGACAGCACCTGCCGGTCGTGGGGGAATCACACGGTGCCGGGGATGGAGCCCACTTGAGGCGCACGTGCCTTGGCTGCCGTGCTGTCTCCAGCCCCTCCACGCTGTTCTCGCTGTTTCTGGAAAAGTGAGACGCGCTGCGGGTCCTTTCTGCGTCCCTCCCCCAAGCCCAGCCGGGCCTTCGTTTGTGGAAATGAGTTTCGCCTCCTCTCGTGCTCCCGGCACTTGCCCTGCCGGGAGTTCCCACCTTAGCACCCGTCCTTCCCGGAGGCAGAGCAGGGAAAACTCACTTTCCCAGAGTCCCTTGCAGCCCGGCGCAGGTGTGGAACCCCGGGGGCTGAGCCGGCTATGAGGACAGGATGGAGGGGCGGGACGGCGTGGGGGGGCGGGGGGGCGGGGGAGGAGTTGGGGCAAACCCGGGGGTGCGGGAGGGAGACCCTGGGTCCCTGGCGTGGCCCATCCATAAAGCCTGGTTCCTGGCTCCTGAACCCACAGCCCTCCTGGGTGAGGGTGGGGAGCTGGGGGGTCCTGGGAAGCTGTCGGGACATGCTCTTCGGCAAAGCAGCACCTGGGTGGATTCTGTGCCTGCAGCTAAGACCTGTCCAGGGCTTAGTGGCTGGTTCCAGGGCTCCCAACTCTGCTCCAGTGACAGTGTCTGTTGTCACTAGCAAGACGGGGTCGCCTTATATTTGGCCACTGGGGGTGGGGGGTGTTGGAGGTTGGAGTGCTGAGTACTCCCTGGGGGAGCCCCACTCCCCTGGTTTGGGGGGGAGGGGGGCATGCACGCCAACGGGGCCATTCCAGGAGGTCCAGGAAAGCGACAGATGCTAACAGGTAAGAAGATTTGTGTCCTCTGACTCCTAAGCCCTCGTCGGGAATTCTGCGGGATCCAGTAACCCCCGAGTGACCCTGCAGGCGTTAGTGGGAAGCTGACCCCCACCCCCACCCCGCCTCCCCGCACACACCCAAACGCCAGGAAATGATGACGTGAACTGGGTGGTGGTCACAAGAGGCAGATTCCTCTGGCCAGATCCCAGTGCAGTGCTCGCGAGCCGGCCCGTCTCTGGTGGTTGGGAAATCAAGCTAGCCCAGGGTTCAGGGAGGCAGACTTTTATTTCCTCTTGTGGGACGGCAGCATGGTGGGCTTCATCATCTACTCGGGGCTCGCATTTCCTCTTCCTTGCTGCTCCCGCAAGCACTAGGTCCTGGTCGCCACATCCCTGTCCCAACAGGTGTGCCGGAAGGGCCGCAAGGCACGCGGCTCTCCCACGTGGCAGTTACTCTTATCCCATTGGTTAGAATTCAGTCACATGGCCCGCCCCAGGGGGCATTGTTTGCATCTCATTGGTTGAATTTAGTCACCTGGTCAACCTGCTGCAAGAGAGGCTGGGAAATGTAGTTTTCCTCTGCATGGTGCGCTACTTACCTAAAATTTGGGATTTGTATGGTTAAGAAAGGTGGAGAGGGCCGTGGAGACAGCTCAAAAGACTGGAGTACATGCTTTGCATACTACAACCCTGTGTTTTTTTTGGTTTTTTTTGCTTTTTGGGTCACACCTGGCGGTGCACAGGGGTTACTCCTGGCTCTGCACTCAGGAATTACCCCTGGCGGTGCTCAGGGGACCATATGGGATGCTGGGAATCGAATCCGGGTCGGCCGCGTGCAATGCAAACGCCCTACCCGCTGTGCTATCGCTCCAGCCCCCACAACCCTGTGTTTTTGCTGGCGGCCTGAGCACAGAGCCTGGAGTAACTCTGAGCACTGCCACAGTCACCAAACATATAAGAATAATGCGCAAAAGAATTTTGTAAGAGCGTGGACGTGGCGGCGGGGGGCGGGGGGAATGATCTTGTCCAGTCTGGGGAAAGCCAGATTTGAACTGGTGAGTGCCCGGTGATTGCTACTTTGTACTACAACTTCAAAACCGAGAAATCCAGGCAGAGGCCGCCAGTGCTAGGAAACCGGCCTTTGTGGGTTTCCTAATAGAAGCGATTTCTTCTTTTCTTCTTCTTCTTCTTCTGTATTTTTTCCAATGGTTGATAATTGAGCAAACTTCATTTCCCAAAAGAAAGCCCCCGGGTGCTGCTCACAGACTCCTTCTGCGGAGTCCCTCACGCTGAGCGAGCCCTCCCAGGCACCCTGGTGGGCAAAGAAGAAAAGAAGAATGTTCTTCAGCCCCAGACCGCAGCTCGGGGGACGGCGCTGGAGAGGAGCCCCCTCCCGGAGCAACGGAAAAAGGAGCTCTGGCCGCTGCTCCTCGTCCCCACCCTTCTCTTTCTGGTGGTGCTGGGGATTGCGTGCTGCACCCCTGCCCCTCTCCCCTGCTCCCCCCGGGGCCAGCAGAGACCGTCTCGTCACAGCTACATCTCGGTGGGACGCCCGGCAGTGCTCTCCGGGTGACGAGGCCCGGGCTGGTCTCGGTCCCCAGGGGACATCGAGTGACCGGAGCATTTTGAGTGATAGTAAAGCAGGTAGGGCATTTGCCTTGCACGTGGCTGACCCGGGTTTGATTCCTTCATCCCTCTCGGAGAGCCCGGCAAGCTACCGAGAGTATCCCGCCCGCATGGCAGAGCCTGGCAAGCTCCCCGTGGTGTATTCAATACGCCAAAGACAGTAACAACAAGTCTCACCATGGAGACGTTACTGGTGCCCGTTTGAGCAAATCGATGAGCAATGGACGACAGTGTGACAGTGTGACAGTGTGACAGCTGGGACATGGGGCGTTGCTCCTGTGTCCTGCAGGCGGAGGCCGACCCAGGGTCCCTAGACACTCCCCCCTGAATGTCCATATGTAAGCAAGTCTCGGTGTGACTCCGTGGGCCAAGTTTCCGGCCTCTTCCTGCCGTGAACAGAAGAAGCCAGGTGGGTCCGACACGGCTTCATGAGGCGTTTCCCTGGGCACAGAGTGCGCAAGTCGCTCTGCTCTGCGTGCCCAGGCTGCTGCTTCCCAAAGCCCCCCCCCCCAGCTCTCCTGCCCCCACCTCAGGCTCTGGCCCGGGAGGCAGGAAGGGTCTGGCCCGGGAGCTGTGAGAGGGAGCGGGACGGGTCTGGGCTCCAGCCCAGAGTCCAGGGTGCTGGCGCTGTGGCTACCAGCCAGCGACCGTCCACCCAGAGCCCCCTGACCCCACGCCCACCCCTCCCCCAGGGTCAGCTGGGCTCATTCCCGCTCTGCAGAAGGGGAGCGTGAGCACGGCCCCAGGCGTGTTGGGATTTGTCTGGCTAAGGAAGGGGGGGAGGAGGGCCATGGAGGCAGATCACAGACGAGGGCACGTGCTTTACCCCGACGGCGGCCACGAGGGGCTGGCAGGGCGTCCAGCCTCACAGGAGCAGCGGGCTGCCCACTCGGGCTGGCTTTTATTTCTGGTTTTGTTTCTTTTTCTTTTTGGGTCACACCCGGCGATGCTCAGGGGTTACTCCTGGCTTTGCACTCAGGAGTCACTCCTGGCGGTGCTCTGGGGACCCTATGGAATGCTGGGAATCGAACCCGGGTCGGCCGCATACAAGGCAAACGCCCTACCCGCTGTGCTACCACTCCAGCCCCTTATTTCTGTTTTTTGAAGCAGTGCTTAGGTATGTGTGACTTGGTGTATCTGTAGATATGTGTGTGTGCCACACATGTGCCCAGGATTAAGCTCCTTAACTGATTCTGATGTGTTCAGCTAATCCTCCATCCACCATCCACACATCCATTCATCCAGCCCCGCTATATCCAGTCACTAGTCCACCCATCTACCACCCACCCACTCACCCATCCTGCTATCTATCCGTCCATCCATCCATTCATCCAAGCATCCGTCATTCGCCCACCCATCCTGTTATCTATCCAACCATCCACCTGTCGTCCACCTACCCATCACTCATCCATCCATCACCAACCACTAATTCATCTACCTGATTGTCCCTCTAGTCACCTATCCACCAACCCACCCACCCATCCACCTGCATTCATCCATTCATCCACCCGTGCACCCACCCATCCACTCATCCATCCGCCCATCTGTCCATCCATCTACCCATCCACCCATCCATCTGCCCATCTGTCCATCCATCCACCCATCTGTCCATCCATCCACCCATCTGTCCATCCATCCACTCATCCACCCGTCCATCCATCCATTATCCTATTATCAAACCCTCTGCTGACTCAGAGGCGCTGAATATTTGCCGGGGTCCTTCACCGCTGGACTGGGGTGCTGAATACACAGACACAAAAGATTTGGTCTGAAGCCCCCGGAGCCAGTCCAGTGGAGGAGTCAGTCCCACAGGGCAGTAAGTGAGGTGCAGCTTGAAATGTGACTTAGGGGGAGCTTGGCTCCAAGGCTGGGGGCCAGGGAAGTTTCTGGAGGAGGGTCCTGGTCTGAGCCAGCCCCTCCCCACACCCCTTTGGCCTTCTTTGCTCCTTCCAGCAAAATGTGAAGGTCGGATTCAGGGGCCTCCAGGACGCCCTCGCTCCGCCTCGGCCAGCCCGTCTCGGGCCAGGACTCCGGCCCCACCTCGGGGCAAGGCCCCGGGGACCTGGCGAGCCAAGCCCTGGAGACTGTCCCACAGCAACCAAGGTCCACTGGTGGCATTGAAGTTGTTTGTGAGACCATGTCCCATTTTTCTAGGCAGCGTTGTGCATGAGCACAGCGGCTCCGCGGACGTGACCTACGGCGGGAGTTGCTGCCTGTTGCGTGTCTGTGCGTGGTGCCTGGGGAGGGGCGGCAGGCAGACCAGAGGGACGTCGAAATGACGGCAGCCCCCAGCCAACGAAGGACTCGGGGCTGGATTCAGCTGGGGGGAGCACAGAAGCTGAGTTCCGAGGGTCCAAACACAAGACAGAAAGGCCCTGGCTGGGGGCTGGAGCGATAGCACAGCAGGGAGGGCATTTGCCTTGCACGCGGCCGACCCGGGTTCGATTCCCAGCATCCCATATGGTCCCCTGAGCACCGCCAGGGGTAATTCCTGAGTGCAGAGCCAGAAGTCACCTCTGTGCATTGCCGGGTGTGACCCAAAAAGCAAAAAATAAATAAATAAATAAATAAACACAAGACAGAAAGGCCCTGGCTGGGAGCTGGAGTGACGGCACAGTGGGGAGGGTGTTTGCCTTGCATGCGGCCGACCTGGGTTCAAATCCCAGCATCCCATAGGGTCCCCTGAGCACCGTCAGGAGTAATTCCTGAGTGCAGAGCCAGGAGAAACCCCTGAGCATCGCCGGGTGTGACCCAAAAAGAAAAAAAAAAAAAGGCCCTGGCTGGCCAGTGATGGGTCTCCTGGCTCATTCACTCATTCGGTTGGTAGATGAGTTCACTGACTCATTCATTTGTTCAGTGGGTATTTGAGCACCTGTTCTGGGCCCAGCACTGTGCCAGGTCCAGGGCCGGGGCAGCAAGGATGGACGTGACCTCCCGCCTCCCTGGGCCCAGAGGGACAAGGTCCCCGCACAGAATAATGTCCCCGTGAAGCCGACCCCTCCAGCAAGCCTTCTCCCAGAGGGCGCCAGGCCCGTTTGGTGGCTCCCTCGGCAGTAGTCATGGAATGCTCCTTCTGGGTCACCCCTGGGGGGGGGGTCTAGGGGAGCAAGAGGGTCCCAGGGCTGGCCCCTGTGGAGCTGACACTGCAAGGGAGAGACACACCTAGAGGTAGATTGCAGTAGTCTGGAGAGATAAATGCAGGAGGGGAATATAAGGGCCCTGAGAGCAGGGAGAGCTTCCTGGAGGAAGAGGCATGAACAGAACCGAGTTTGGTGAGGAATGTGTGTAAAGGTGAGGAGGCAGGCATGGGGGGTTCCAGGGTCTGTTAGGCTCAGGGGTGTAGGAGCAGGAGGGAATGTAGTCTAGGAAGAAGGGCAGGGGCAGAGGTGTGTGGGTGGGGGACCCAAGGCCCAGACACTCTCCCTGAGGGCCTCCGCAGGGAGCTAAGGGGTGTTTCCTGCTCTGACTCCTCCTCTCTCTGTCTCTCACAGTCTGTATGTCTCTCCCTCGTGGGCTCTCACAGTCTCTGCGTCTCACAGTCTCTTCCCCCGGTCTCTCTCTCTCTGTGTCTCTCTGTCTCTCACAGTCTCTGTCTCTCATAGTCTCTCCGCCGGGGTCTCTCACAGTCTGTCTCTCTCCCCCAGGGCTTCTCTCAGCCTGTCTCTGTTTCTCACAGTCTCTCCCCCGTGGCCCCTCTCCGTCTGCGTCTCTGTCTCTCTCTGTCTGCGTCTCTGTCTCTCTCTGTTTGTGTCTCTGTCTCTCTCCGTCTGCGTCTCTGTCTCTCTCCGCCTGCGTCTCTGCCCGTCACAGCCTCTGCCCCACGGTCACACCCACCACGGTCTCTCAGCCTCTCTGTCGCTCCCTCCCTGGCTCTGGCCGTCGCTGGGAGACGTCCGTGAGCGACAGACACTGGGAAAAACCCGGGCGTGTGGGCAGGAAGCGAGGTCAGGGGCACGTGGACAGCTGAGCGCGGGGACAGGCAGTGACTAAGTGTTGTTTTGGAAAGACAGCCCCGGCCAGGGGCGAAGGTGGCTGGCCACGAAACCCAATAGCCTGGCCAAGGGGCTCCGGCCAGGGCTCGGGCCGCGCTCCAGCGCCCCGAGGCGGGGGTGAAGGGGCAGGTGGCCCTGGGCGCCGGCAGCAAGGACAGAGCCTGCCTCGCTCCAGCACTGGAGGCCCGTGGGGGGCCGGGTCTGCGGGCCGTCGAGGGGAGCAAGCGGCTGGCGTGGCTCGCAGCCCGCTGCACGTGGCCTCCTTCTCCGCGCGGCGGGGGGGGGAGGGGGCAGGGGGGAGGGGTGCGGGAGGGGCGGGGGGCCGAGCTCGGCTGGCAGAGCCTTAGCTCGGGAGGAGGTGCTGGTGTCGAGTCCAGCCCGGAGCACGTGCTGGACGAACCTCCAGCCGCAGTGGGTCCGGCCTGGCTCGGAGAGGGGGGCCGGAGCGTGTGTGAAGCCCCGACAGGGTCCCCCCTTTGCCTCGTCTCTCGCCTTCTCTCCCACTGACCCTCCGTCCCCACACTCGCTTCCTTCACTCGGCCAGAGGTGGTCCTGAGAGCCAGGGTCAGACCATGCCCTTCTCTGCCCTGGACACTGCCCGGGTCTCATCTGCCCCACAGAAAAGTCCCAGTCCTCCAGCTGCCAGCGTCTGCCTCCCCTCTACCCACCACATGCCTGGCCCACGCCCTGCGGCCCCAGGGCCTTTGCATCAGCTGTTTCAGCTGTTCCATCAACTGGAACCGCTCCTCCTCCAGAGGCCATAGCTTCATCTCTTCTCTCTGGTCCTCGGATCCTTGCTCAGGGACGCCCCTGCCCCACGTCCAGCATCCCTGTGGCTGATGTCCCTCCTTGACACGGTCACCCCGAATCCACATTCAGCTTCCCGGGCCTCATGCCGACCCCCCTTCCCAAATGTCAGCTCACGGCAAACACCGGTGAGCATCTCTCTCAGGAAGCACCGCCACGCACAGGGCACCGGGCGGGCGGGGTGCTGGCGAGGGGGCCGCAGAGACGGGCGGAGGCTGCGGCAGGGGCCTGGGGTGGGGAGCCGGGGAGCAACCTGGCAGAGGCCTGGCAGGGGGAGCGTTAGGTAGAGCCAGGCCTGAGCACTGGTCCAGGAGCTTGAGATGTAGCAGAGGAAGCCCTGAACCTCAGGCCTCGTGGCACCTGGGAATAAGAGATCTAAGGCCGTGGGTGGCCTCAGGCCTGCCTCAGTTTCCCCAGCGGTGCAGAGATGGTCCCCCCCCCCCCCGAGCCACAGGGAGGCCCGGTGAGCTGGTGCCTCCGCCGCGCCTGACACCCCTCGGGTGGTTCCGAGGTGGCTCCTTCCCCCCCTGGGCTGGCCGTGCCCGGGACGGTGCCGGCAGCGTTATTTTTAACTGTGGCTCCGGCGGGCTGGGCAGCAGCTCTGGTGGCCGCGGGGGGTCACGGGGCCAGCAGCATCGGGTCTCTCGGTGCCAGGAGACCTCGGGCCGGGCAGCGGGGAGGCCTTGCCAGGCTCCTGCCGGGCACTATGTGAAACGCCCCGCGTCAGCTGGCTCCGCGTGGGACCCCTGCCCCCGCCTTTCCCAGGAGGGTGGGTCCCTCGCGCCCCCGGGGACCGGGGGGCTCCCTCCCGTGAGCCACACTCACTCGCGCAGTGCGGGCGGCTGGGCCCCGGCCAGACCTGGCCGGCTTGGTCTCAACACCTCTGGCCGGGTGCTGCTGACCGGCCCAGGGTATTTTTAACCCTGGCCCCGGCCAACCTCTTTGTCACATTCCGCTCGGGGTTTGGAACCGGTGCGTAGCCGCGTGGGCTTCTGCGGGCAACCGACATGCCATCAGACGCCAGGACCCCTGGAGTCCCGGGGGCCAGGCCCTGCCCCAGAGCCGGGGACCCGGCTTATGGAGACCGTCTTTAAGGGACCCCGGAACAGGCACCAGAGTGGAGGCTGAGACGAGAATTCCCGTGCAGACATCTCCAGGGCTGTGTGTGCCGGGAGGGAGGCGAGAGGGCTGGGTGGGGCCTGTGGCAAACAGGGAAATTCAAGAAGCTCCACCTGAAGGGGTGGGGGGGAGGGCTGTGCTCCGCCCCCCTCCCCCCGCATAATCCTGACTTCAGCCCTGGCCAGGAACTGGGTCTAGGGCTGCCCAGGGCATCTCACTTTTTCAAGAGAAGCGACAAATGTAGGTTTCTGTGGATTTTCATGCAGACCTCTCTTGACTTTTGGATTTTTGGCAACACATTAATAATAATAATAATAATAAAGTCCCAAACATTCTGAGAGCCAAGCGAAACCTGTTTGTGGGCTGGACTCGGCCCGCAGTGTCAGCCGAAGGAGGCAAACAGTTTGTACTCTCGGATGTAAACAGACGCGTTTGGAACGTGCAGCCCGTCCGGGCTAAGTGCCCAGGGTGGGCTTCTCCTTCCCGTGGCCCCAGGGGGCAGCAGGACTAAACCCCTGCGACCCTCCGCCCAAGCTGCATCTGTCAGGTTGTCCTCTGGGCCGGTCCCCCCGCCTCGGGGCTCCCGTGGGGTGTGCTGAGACAGTCACACAAAGTCACTCGGACTCAGAGCACGGGCCGGAGAGAAGACTCCGCGGGCTGCGGCATCCCTGGCAGGGGGCCAGGTTTGACCCTGGCACCTCCTGGTTCCTCGAGCACAGAAGCGGGAGCCATCCCTCGGCTCTCCCGACTCTGGCCCCCAAACTGGACCGGAACCGGAACGATATGGATGTGTGAGTCTGGACCCACAGGGAAAACCTCGGCTTGACGCCGTCGCTTTAGAATGCCACGACAGCTCTCGCTGTGTCCCCGACGTCACCTCCAGGGACCGGGGCTGTGCCAGCCAGGGTCACAGCCCGCAGGCTCCCGAGGAGGGCAGGAATGAGCTGCCCCGGGCACCTGGCCTCCGGGACCTGTCTGGTGAGAACCTGCGGACGGCTTGACATTCGTCCCGACGAGCATCTGCCACAGAAACTGGCAAACGTGGGGCTGGAGCAATAGTACAGCGGGGAGGGCACTGCACTGTGTTCAGGATGGCGCGGGTTCAAGCCCCGGCATCCCATGAGGTCCCCTGAGCACTGCCAGGAATGATTCCTCAGTGCAGAGCCAGGGGAACCCCTGAGCACCTCCAGCTGTCAGAGGTGCTCACACAAAACAGAAAAAGAAAGAGAAAGAAAGAAAGAGAGAAAGAAAGAAAGAGAGGAAGGAAGAGAGAAAGGAAGAAAGGAATAAAGAGAGAGAAAGAAAGAAGGAAAGAAAGAGAAAGAAAGAAAGAAAGAAAGAAAGAAAGAAAGAAAGAAAGAAAGAAAGAAAGAAAGAGGAAGGAAGAGAGAAAGGAAGAAAGGAATAGAGAGAAAGAAAGAAAGAAAGAGAAAGAAAGAAAGAAAGAAAGAAAGAGAGAGGAAGGAAGAGAGAAAGGAAGAAAGGAATAAAGAGAGAGAAAGAAAGAAAGAAAGAAAGAGAAAGAAAGAAATAAAGGAAGGAAGGAAGGAAGGAAGGAAGGAAGGAAGGAAGGAAGGAAGGAAGAGAGGAAGGAAGAGAGAAAGGAAGAAAGGAATAAAGAGAGAGAAAGAAAGAAAGAAAGAGAAAGAAAGAAATAGAGAAAGAAAGAAAGGAAGGAAGGAAGGAAGGAAGGAAGGAAGGAAGAGAGGAAGGAAGAGAGAAAGGAAGAAAGGAATAAAGAGAGAGAAAGAAAGAAAGAGAAAGAAAGAAAGGAAGGAAGGAAGGAAGGAAAAAAAGAAAGAAAGAAAGAAAAAGAAAGAAAGAAAGAAAGAAAGAAAGAAAGAAAGAAAGAAAGAAAGAAAGAAAGAAAGAAAGAAAGAAAGAGAAAGAAAGAAAGAAAGAAAGAGAGGAAGGGAGAAAGGAAGAAAGGAATAAAGAGAGAGAAAGGAAGGAAGGAAGAGAGAGAGAAAGAAAGAAAGAGAAAGGAAGGAAGAAAGGAAGAAAGAGAAAGATAGAGAAAGAAAAGAAAGAAAGAGAAAGAAATAGAGAA
Organism: Sorex araneus; assembly: GCF_027595985.1. Classification (NCBI taxonomy): domain Eukaryota; kingdom Metazoa; phylum Chordata; class Mammalia; order Eulipotyphla; family Soricidae; genus Sorex; species Sorex araneus. Next base: position 132,626,079 of record NC_073306.1, on the reverse strand, counting down.
AGGAAGAAAGGAGGAAAGAAGAACGAGCAAGAGAAAGAAGGAAAAAGAGCAAGGAAGGAAGGGAGAGAGGTGGGAGGGAGGGAGGGAGGGGGGCGGGAAAGGCGAATGTATCCATCTGCACCCCCCCCCGCCGTAGCCCCCTCGAGACCTTCACAGGACCCTCATCTGAGGAGCAGGGTGAGGCCAACCCCGTCCCGGCGAGCAGGACGGGCCGGCGGCCTGGCTGGGATCTGCTTCCTCTCCGCTGGACTTTTTCTCCTTTTGGTTTCGGGTCTCACCCGGCGGTGCTCGGGGCTTAGTCCTGGCTCTGTGCTCAGGCACCACTCCTGGCGGTGCTCGGGGCTTAGTCCTGGCTCTGTGCTCAGGCACCACTCCTGGCGGTGCTCGGGGCTTACTCCTGGCTCTGTGCTCAGGCACCACTCCTGGCGGTGCTCGGGGCACCCTCAGGGAGGCCAGGGCTTGGCACCCGGGTCAGGCCAGGCCCTCCCCACTGTGCTGTCGCTCCAGCCTCTCCCATGGGGCCCTCTTCAGGGTGGTCACTGGGGCGGGGCGGGGGGCGGCCGCGCGCACAGGAGCTGCCCCGGAGCCTCGGGTCCGGGCTGTCCCCACGGCGGGGCGGCTGCTCTCTGTGTGAAGTTTCGAGCACTTCAGAAGGGAGCCGGGCCCCTGGCCGTGACTCGGGGGGCTCAGCCCGAGCCTCGCGTGTGCTGGGCCCCGAGTCCGTCCCAGGCCCCGTGGGCCTTTGGGCACTGACCGCGCCCGGGCCGTGCCCAGGGGTAGCCCCGGAACTGGCTGTGAGTCCAAAGCTGAAAATAAAGCTTTATTGGTGTGTCGTCATACAACGCTCTCGACCCCCGCATTGTCCAAGGGTCGGCCGGGCTGATAACGGGTGAGAGTCAGCTCGGGTTAGCGCAGCAGGCAGAGGGGAGACGGGGGAGGCGAGCACTTCAGAGGGGCGGCCGGAAGTCCTCGCGAAGGAGGCGCTATCTGAAGGAAGCAGCAGAGACGGCACTCAGAGACGTTGCTGGGGAAGGGAACAGCAGGGCTGCGTCTGCGGCTGGACCACACCAGGTTGCTGGCTGAGGAGATGGGGATGGACGGATGGATGGACGGACGGATGGATGGAGGAGCCAGGGGAAGGTCAGATTATGCAAGGTCTTAGGGGCCTGGAGGAGGAGGAGGGTTTTTATTCTGAGAGCCAGGGAACATCCTAGAGAGTCCGCTCCCCCACTGTGGCGGGCGGGAAGGAGCCTGAGGTGGGGCTCCTATGGGTCCTGGAAGACGCGGGTGGTGGCACCTTATCCAGGTCCCAGCGGGAGGCGGTGACAGCACTTCCTGGCAGGAGAGGTCAGTGGGCAGTGCTGCCATGTGAAGAGGCCTCCAAGGGGGCCTGGGTGGGCAGGCCTAGGAGGAGTTACTCACTGGGTGGGCACGAGACCCACCTGGACGCTGCATCGCTGTTGCTATGGCAACCACAAGGGCGTGTCCTGGCCAGGCTGAGAGGACTGGTCAGAACCTGTGGGAAGGGCATCGGGGGAGAAGCACCAGCCCCCGGAGACAGGACAGAGCCTGAAGCGAGGGAAGAGGGCCCGAGGGAAGATTCTGGAAGTCCGGGTTTCTGGTCCCTATCGCGTGGCCAGTGGGAGGCCAGTCTCGGGTGCAGGGATGGCTGAGGTGAAGCCAGACTCGGTGTTTACACGACCTTTGTAACCTGCCTCTTGGGGAGAGAGGTGGGGTGTGTGTGTGTGGGGGAAGGGGGCAGAGGGCTTGTCCCGCCCCGGACACAGACACGTGCTCTCTGCTGGGGTCTGACTTCAAAGGCAAGCTTTCCGCCACTCGCCACGCGTCTGCTGTGTGACCTGGGGAAAGGCTGGGTCTCTCTGATCTCTGCAAGGTGGGGGGAGGCTGGCTCCTTCCTGGGCACTGGGGCCAGACAGGTGGCGGGTCCCGTCCCTGGTGGGCAGCCTAGCACGGCGCCCCTCCCCCACTGTCAGCTGTCAATCATTACTCGCAGCGGCTGTGACCGACCGACCAGGCCATTCCAATTCCTGGCTCCTCCCGGGCCCGGGGGTTTTTAGGAACCTCTCCACCGCCCAGGCGGGGACGCAGGCCTGCCACAGCCCACCTGGCTAAGGTGCACGAGGGGATCAGGGGTGCTCAGGGCCTGGCCTGGCCCCCCCAAACCTGCTTCTGAATCGGCCTCCAGCAACCTGGGGAACAGTCAGTCGTCCGCGTGACCCCGCACCCGTCTCCGCTAGCCGGGGCCTGGGCTTCCCCTGGGGCAGCCGCCGTGGCTGGGGGCGCAGCTGGGCAGGGCCACCCCGGGGCAGCGCAGGCCTTGGGGGCAGCTGGCAGCCCGGGTCCTTCCTCCTGGACCAGGAGTCCAGCCGGGCACCGGCGTTCCATCAGCAAACGGGCCCAAAAATAGCTCTCTGGACCCGGCCAGCCCCGAGGACCGGGACATCCTGTTCCCGCCAGCCCTGGCCAGAGAGTAACCATGCACTTGGCCTTGGCCGCTGGAGGCTCCGGGAGAGAGGGCAGAGCTCGCGGCCCGAGGCGCACGGGAACGGAGCGACTGGACACGAGGGCACCTCTGACCCTGGGCCGAGGGGACGCCCGCGCTGGCCCCCGCCTGCCGCCCCGCCACACCGGGCGCCTGGGCGCTCCTGTCCTCCTGGTGACCACCCCATGGCCGCCGGGCACGGCACCTCCTCCCCAGTCCCGGGCTTCTCCCCTGGCAGGTGGCGACTAGAGCACCCAGGGCAGAGGGCGTGGGCGCCAGCGGTCAGTGTGGTGCCTGCCCGTCCCCGCGCACCCCTGCAGGCTGTGTCCTCGACTCGGGTGGGCCTTACTGCCGAGCCACCGCGACACGGGGGCTGCTCCAGGCACTGGGTGGGAGGACGGAGAGACCAGCTTGGGCTCCGCCCCCGGCAGCCCCCTCGGCAGGTGCACGCGGAAGTGAGACACCCGGGTCAGAGGGGCCAGGCCAAGGCAGCGGGTGACAGGGGCGACCAGCATCCTGCCCAGGACGGCCCCTGGGGGGGGCAGAGCCACCAGGGCCCAATGCTGCCCAGGTCCCGGGGGCCAGAGCTCCCCCACCTGTCCCTCCCGGCTCCCCGGTGGCCGTGGCTGGGGGGCCAGCTGGGAGGAGGTGCCCGGAGGCTGATTCATGCCCATCCCAGCTGGCAGCGCCACGGGGCGCCGTCCTTGGCGCCGAGTCCTCGGGAGGCCCTTGGCCAGCTCGACTCTGGGTTCCAGACCAAGGTCCCGGGCCCAGCGAGGCCGCCGGGGTCACGGGCACAGCGAGTGGCCGAGTCCCCCCCGCCCGTGCCCCCCGCAGCCCTCGGGGTCTGTGGCCAGCTGCACACAGCGGCAGGTGCCTGGTCCAGCAGGGGAGAGTGGCTTCTGAAAGGTCAAAGGGCAGCGGGGCCACTGAGGCGGGGCTCGGTGTCTCTGTGGTCACCGCTGCAGCCCCAGGCGGGCGGCTGTGTGATGGGAGACACATACCTTGGCCTCTCTGGGCCTCTCTAGCCCCTTTCCCTGGGCGGGTCAGTCACATGTGCCCCAGATCCTGGGGCCAGGCCAGGCCAGTGCTGCCCCGGGGACTCGGGGCCCAGCTGAGCCACCTCCAGCGCCCCAGGATGGCCCGGGTCTGCCCTGCACGAGGAAGCCTCCCCCCTGCTCCCCGCTCTCCCTGCCCCCGAGTGCTCCCCGCTCTTCCTGCCGCCCCTCCTCCGTGCTCCCCACTCTCCCCGCCTGCCCTTCACGTGGCCGCGGTTTCCGCCCATTCACTGAGCCCCTGTGTCGGCAGCGGGGTTATTACGGCCCCATTTAACAGATGGGGCAGCTGGGACATGCACTGTGGGACGACAGCTGGGAAGGGCAGAGTCGGGATGATCTGGGACCCCACGACCATGCTCCCAGGACTCCCCGTGTCTCAGCGCCAGGGGCTGACCCGCAGGGGAGGCTGCATTTTGCGCGGCACCCGCACGCCGAGGGGGGCCCGGCCAGCCCGCATGCCCCAGCCCCTGCCCTGCGCGGCCGCGCGGCCCTCGCGCCTCTAGAAGTTTCTAAGGACAGGTCAGTCATGTCCACCCTCGGGAGTCAGGCCTGGGCTCGAACAAACGAGTGAACTCTTTGGGCTTGGGGCCACACTGCTGCTCCCGGCTCTGTGCTCAGGGCTACTCCTGGCTCTGTGCTCAGGGCTACTCCTGGCTCTGTGCTCAGGGCTCACTCCCGGCTCTGTTCTCAGGGGCTGCTCCCAGCTCTGTGCTCAGGGGCTACTCCCGGCTCTGTGCTCAGGGGCTGCTCCCAGCTCTGTGCTCAGGGGCTACTCCTGGCTCTGTGCTCAGGGCTACTCCTGGCTCTGTGCTCAGGGCTCAACTCCCGGCTCTGTGCTCAGGGCTACTCCTGGCTCTGTGCTCAGGGGCTGCTCCTGGCTCTGTGCTCAGGGCTGCTCCTGGAGGGGCTTGGGGGACCGTAGCATCCTCAGGTCAGCCACAATCAGGGAAAACGCGTTACTTCCAGTGCTCGCCGACTCCAATTTTAGAGTTTTGGTTCGGGCCCACTCCAGTGACCCTAGCGGCCTCTCCCTGTCTCAGTGCTGGGGTGGAGGGGTCACTGCCAGTGGGGCCTGGGGGAAACAGTGTCAGAGATAGAACCTGGGCCCCCTCGCATCCTGCCCCTCTCCTTCCGGAGCTGCCTTCTCTGGGAATTGCCCAGTGGTCAGCCCTTGGCGGGCGGGCCCCCTGAGCCCTTCCCAGCCCCGCGCGGCCACTGCTAAGGCAGAACAGAGAACTGAAGCACCCCCAAAGCCACGCCCCACACGCGGCACAAAGCAGAGGGAGCCCCCATACGGCTCCTCCACGCCCGCCGCTGCTGGGCGCGTCCCCCCAAAACAGCCCCTCCCGCCCCCACTCACTGTGGGCCCCCAAGTTTCGTTTTCCCAGAGACCCCGATTTAAGGGCTCTGTCCCGGGCTGGGGGTGTGCTGAGATGCCCGGAGCCCTGTCTGGTCTCTCCCTCTCCCCCCTCTTCCTCTCTCTTCCTCTCCCCCTCCCTCTCCCCCTCTCTCCCGTCTCTCTCCCCCTCTCCCTCTCCCCCCTCCCCCTCTCTCTCCCTCTCCCCCTCCCCCTCTCTCTCCCTCTCCCCTCTCTCTCCCTCCCTCTCTCTCTATCCCTCTCCCTCTTCCTGTTTCTCTCTCTCCCCTCCCTCCCTCTCCCCCTCTCCCTTTCTTTCTCCCCCTCTCCCCTCTCTCTCCCTCTCTCCCCTCTTCTCTCTTCCTCTCCTCTCTCTATCCCTCTCCCTCTTCCTGTTTCTCTCTCTCCCCCTCTCTCCGTTCCTCCCTCTCTCCCTCTCTCTTTCTTCCCTTCTCTCTCCTCTCCCTCCCCCCCCTCACTCTCTCTGCCCCCCCCCCGCAGGGGCCACCTTGACACCCCCCAGGAGGCTCCGTGGCTGGAAAGGCAGGAAGAGGGTTCTGGGCAGGCCAACCCGAGGGCGTGCAGACTCCGCGTGCCTGGACAGCCGGCCAGGGAGAGGGCGGGAGCCCGTCCAATCTGGCAGCGCCTTATCTCTGCGGAGCGCTTGGGCACAGGGAGCCATCCGAGGGCCCCCGCTCAGCCGCGTCCCCCCTTCTCTTCAGAAAAGCAGATAAAAGGTCGCCGCGAGATCCCGCCCTATCCCCTCTCCCGAGCCGCCCCGGGAGAGCGACGCTGGTGAAGCCTTTCTCAGGAAGGAGCGCCCGGCCTCGGGCATGACTCAGGGCTTCTCCATCTCCCCAGGGGCAGAGGGGGGAAACTGAGGCACCGAGCCGAGAAGCCTTGAAGACTGCTCCAAGCTCTCTGCCTCCATCTCTGGGACCTCCTCCGCATCCAGAAGAGTTAAGCGGGTCCTCGGGGCACGGGCCGGCAGACCCCCGAGGGTCCCCATTGTGTCCAGCCCCACGCTGGCCTCCCAGGGGGAGCAGCCCCAGCTGAGAGCTGCGAGTGGAGAGACAACAGGGCAGGGTGGGGACTGCGGCTAATGAGCAGCCCCGAGTTTCCCCTCAGCCCCGGGTGACTGAGGTTCTGTAGGGCCAGAGGCCTCGGACGCCGGGATCTCGGGTGTTTCGGGGGCTATCCTGGGGGTCGTGGAGGAGGAAGCAGAAGCCTGAGTAGGGCTGGAGCCCCCAGGGCTGGGAGCACAGCTGCAGTGAAGGTTCCGGTTCCCACCCCGGCAGAACCTTTCCTGCTGGATTCTGCGGCACGGAATTCTCTGGAATCCTCCAGCCCCCACCGGGCCCTTTGGGGTCGGGCTTCAGAGTCCAGGCGGTGGCCCCCAGGACAGATGGTGCTTCCCGCCGCGCCAGTGGTTCCCTCGCTGGCCGAGCGGCCTTTGGCGGGAGTGTCCTCACCTTGCACACATACTGCTGGTGTTGGGACGGAGAAATCTCAGACTGTCGGAACCAGGTGGACACGGTCACCCCCGCCCTGGGCTGTGCTTGGCCCGGGGCGGGGCGAGGGGGTCCCAGAGACTCAGGGATGCGTCACCCTGTGCGGGGGAGATGGCGATCGCCGCGTTCATCCTGGGATAAGGCTGTCCCAGGCGGGGACGGCTCCGGGAGAGGGGACGTGGGCGGGCCGGGCTGTGGCGACAAGCAGGGACCCGCGTCCCTGGCCCCCGACAGCCGGGCCCGCAGGGGCAGTGCCTGCCAGCCGGGGGCGCGGGGCAGGGGGGCGTCACTTGGAGCCCCTGCAGAGCAGGGGAAATAAGCGGCACAGTTGGCGCTCACCGGAGCAGAGCAAGGCAGAACCTGGCACCCCCTGCCCCACCCCCCCACCCCCTCCTGGGGCGGAAGCGGCTGCCGAGACACAGCCGCCGTGTCCGTGTCCGGCCGTTCCCCTCCTGGCCGTGTCCATTACTGTGAATCACACTTATCTGATGCCACAGGCTGGGGAGACCCGACCGCAGGCGCAGATCTGCCGTGTTGTTCTTTGAGGGGTTGTGTGTCAAGATAACGGAGACAGGCCGGTCTGCGGCGGGGGCAGGGCCGCGGCCTGCGGGCACAAGGGCTTGTTTCTGCGGAGCCGGAGGGCACCGGGCTTGTTCTCAGGGTCGGGGTGGCCAGCCTGGGGTGACCGTCGCCCTGGTCTCCCAGAGCTCACACACCTCCCGGTGCCGTCCAGCACAGCCGGCCTCAGACGCTGCGTGCACGCACCACAGCTTCTCCCAAGGCTGCCGGGCGGGTGCCTGGGCCAGGGGTGGCCGGCTAGAAGCTTCTGGTAGATTCTGGTTCATTCTGCATTAACCGAAAGATCCTGTTTGGTTTTCCTGTGCTCTCTGGAACTGTTATTCAAACACCTGAGTCCCCTCTCTGACCTAAGTGTCAAGAGGTTCTGCAAAATCCCACTTCCTGTTTCTGCCCTGGCCCCATCAGACTTCCCCACCTGCAGCCAATGTGGTTCTGAAAACCAAAATTGGGGCATGCCCCTCTTCCAGCTCCTGTGGCATTTGGGGCCCTGCTGACCTGGGCCTCCCTTGTCCTCTGCCTCTCTGCTCCCTTCCAGAGCTCCACTCAGCACTGCCTACCCCAGGACCTTTGCACATGCTGCTTCATTATGGTCTTCACTGCATTTCTTCCTCCTCCTCCTTCTTTCTCCTCCTCCTCTTCCTCCTCCTCTTCCTCCTCCTTCTTCCTCCCCTTCCCCCTCCCCCTCTTCCTCCCCCTCCCCCTCTTCCTCCCCCTCCCCTCCTCCTCCTCCTCCTCCTCCTCCTCCTCCTCCTCCTCCTCCTCCTCCTCCTCCTCCTCCTCCTCCTCCTCCTCCTCCTTCTTCTTCTTCTTCAATCTTATTTTGTTTTTAGGCCATTCCTGGCTCTGCTCTCAGAAGTCACTCCTGGTGGGGCTCAGGAGGCCATATTAGGATACTGGGGATCAAACCCGTATTGAACCTGGGTCAGCTGCCTGCAAGACAAGGGTCCTACCCATCTCGTCATACTATCTCTCTCTCTCTCTCTCTCTCTCTCTCCCTTCCTTCCTTCCTTCCTTCCTTCCTTCCTTCCTTCCTTCCTTCCTTCCTTCCTTCCTTCCTTCCTTCCTTCCTTCCTTCCTTCCTTCCTTCCTTCCTTCCTTCCTCCCTCTCTACCTCTGTGGGGTGGGGAAAGCAGTATTCGGGGACTCTCCAACTAGGCTGGGTGCTTGCTGCTGGGCTCGAGGGTGCTGGGTGCTTGCTGCTGGCCCCTGGGTGCCACCACGCTGTGCTAGCCCAGTTACCCAGAAGCACCTGGGCTGTGGCAGCGTGGGGGGTGGTGCCCGGGGACCGTGCAGCGCTGGAGACGGAGCCACACCCACACGTGCGTGTCAGCCCCGTGCCCCGCCCAGTCCCCGTCTTTCCCTTCACGACACCACGTGGCCCTGTAGCAGGTCGGCTCTCATTGGAGGGGGGCGGGGAGACTGTGGTGCTCGGTGGTTACTCCCAGCTCAGTGCTCAGGGATCAGACGGGTGCCGGGGATCTCAGCAGGCTTGGCCGCGTGCAGGGCGCGTGTCCACATCCTGGGCCGTGTCCCGGGCCCTGCGTGTCAGTCTCTGCCCTCTTATCTGCTGACACTGGACCAGGTTCCAGGGACTTTGGTTGCTTCCCCTGGTTCCTGGAAATTCCTGGAAGCGGAATGCCGCCACGTGGCTCCTCCCTCTGTGCATGTGTAAACGGACACACGGTCCCGGCGGTCTGCACAGGGAGGGGGGGTCAGCTCCTCAGAACTCGGAGAGCTAAAATGGGGCTTTATTTGGCTTATTTTGGGTTCCCAGGGGCGGGGGGGGGGGGTCGGTGTGTTTTCTGCTGGGTGCCGGGAACAGAACCCTGAGCCCCTCTGCTCGCCGTGGGGCCACGTCCCGGCACTGCCAAGGGGTCTCTGGCCGGAGGGCTCTGGGGGACGATCCCCGCAGCCCTGAGCGAGGCCGAGACAGACCCGGGTGCGGCAGGTCGGCGAGAGTCTGCAGGGCGCGGCCAAGGCCGACCCGGGGGCTCAGGACTGAGCTCTGAAGAGGCAGCTTCTGCCTGTTTGCTCCGGGCCCTGCCTGACAGTGCTCAAGAGTGACTTCCGGCTCAGGGACTGGGCACCAGGAGGCAACAGGGATTGAGCCTGAGTCTCTCGCAAGTCCGGCTGATGCCCAGCCGGCTGACCCGGCTCTCCTGCCCAGCGGACCCCGCCCTGGGCCTGGCCCCACTGTGTCAGCAGAGACCAGAGGGGCAGCTGCCGGCCGAGTCCCTGGGTGGACGCCTGTGCACAGGCGGGAATAGAGGTGGGATGTTTAGGGGCAGGACAGGGGCCGGGCAGCCGAGTGGGGGCAGCGGGAAGCACTGAAGTGGACCTGACCAGGGGGCACTGGACTCAGAAGAGGCCCCAGATCTGGAGTCTGAGGTTCGGGTTTTGTTGGCGAGCCGGGGCGGGATCCGAGAGGCGTAGGGCGGCCACAGCGGCCCAGGGCAGGCCCCGGAGACCCTCAGCTCCGCAGCTGGGGCCGGCCGGACGGGGTGGGCTGGGCAGCTGACCACGCCTCCAGGCTCTGTGAGCCACGGCGTCACGTGTCCACTTGGCACCAAGCGCCTTAATCGTGCCCCTTCCCACCGTGGCTGTGCCCGGCAACTCGGACCCTGAGCCCAGGTGGGGGAGAGACGGAATCCCGCCAGGAGACGGGCGCTCAGGGTCCCGGGCCAGGCGCCAGCAGCCGGGCCAGGGGGCTGGGCCCTCGCGGAGGTGGCTCTGTGGTTTCTCCCGGGTGCGGTGATGGGCTTCAGCCAGGGGGTCGCTGTGCTGTCGAAGGAGGTGGAGGAGGGCAGGGGAGCACGCGGGCTTCAAGGGTGCATCCCTCAGCGCCAGTTCCCGGCCACGCACTGGCCTGGGAGGTCAGACACGGGGAACAACACCAGCCACGGTAGCCATGTTGGCCACGGCAGCCAGGGCAGAGACACCAGCCACACTGACCACACCAGCCACACTGTCCACACCAGCCACACCGGCCACACTGTCCACACCAGCCACACTGACCACACCAGCCACACCGGCCACACTGTCCACACCAGCCACACCGTCCACGCCAGTCACACTGTCCACACCAGCCACACTGACCACACCGACCACACCAGCCACACCATCCACACCAGTCACACTGTCCACACCAGCCACACCGACCACACCAGCCACACTGACCACACCAGCCACACCGTCCACGCCAGCCACACCGGCCACACTGTCCACACCAGCCACACTGACCACGCCAGTCACACTGACCACACCAGCCACACTGTCCACACCAGCCACACACAACAGCCACACTGTGCACAACAGCCACACTGACCACACTGTCCACACCGTCCACGCCAGCCACGGCAGCCACACCAGCCAGGAGTCCGGGGCAGCAGACCTGGAGCCTGTGGGGCCTGGCTCAGTGGCCGGCCCACAGCACTGCAGCCCGCCGTCCCTCTCTGAGAGAAGCGCGAGGGTGACCACTCCCCGCCGTGAGCAGGGGACGAGCTTGAGGCGAGAGGAAGCAGGAAGAAGAGGTGCCGGAAGTCATGGCTCACAGAGGCCTGAGTCGTGGTCAACCGCCCAACCACAGCCACGTCCACTCGCCCGGAGCTGAGCGTGAGTCCCCCAAGGGCGCGGGCAGCCGCCCCGGTGCTCAGGGGAGGCCCGGTTGGCGCGGGGAAGGCACCGGCCTGGCAGGGGAGCAGCTGCTAGAAGTGCGGGCAAGAAAAACTCAGATGCGGTGTCCTGGGCCATGTGGTGGTCGCTGGGTGCCCCCAGTCAGGCCCGGCCCAGTCCCCGCACGCCCCACGGTCCTGCCAGCCTTGTCCACGGACTCCGTCACTCCAGCTCCTGCGCCCTCCGGCCAGCAGTGGGAGTGGACGCAGGAAGAAGTGAACGTTAAGCCAAATTTGCCAAGTCGAGGGCGGGGGGGATGGTTCATAGCACTGGGGCACAATTTTACCCGTGGGAGCCCAGGGTCGGGTGGCTTCCACTGAACTGTCAGGTGTGGCCCGTCCACCTGACCGGGCTCCCAGCTGGTCACCCAGGGCACAGACAAACGTCTTTCACCTACCGCCCTCGTGCCTACAGGCTGGGGGGCCAGCAGGGGGGGTGCCCGAGGGGGAGCCGCGTGTCCACAGGGCGGGTAGCCCTGGGCCCCGCTAGTGTCCCTGCAGCATCCCCTGGGTCCCCGCCCCACAGTGCCCGCACGCGGCTTCCACGGCCCGAGTGGGGCGCCGGCAGCTGGGCGGGGGGGGACGACACTGTCTCTCGCTCCGCTCTCTCCGCACAGGGCGTCCTGGCCAAGCTCTTTCCCTGGTTCTGAAGAAGGGGGTGAGGATTGGGGGCGCCCACTGCCTGGCCGCCCGGCCTCTGGGACCGTCAACCCCTCCCCGCTGCCTCCCGGCGCCCACCTCTCCCCGGCAGGCCCAGGTTGCTCGAGATCAAAGCTTTCCCAGCAACTCACTCCCGAGCAGCCAGAACCCTCTACTTGCCCGACCTATAAAAGAAAGATAAAAGCGCCTCTTCCCGGGGTCAGGGGTCAGAGGCCGCATCTTGCTCCCCGAGTCCCGGCCCCCCCCACCTCCCACCCCTATAAACTGGGCTGTGTGGGGCGGCGGTGAGCTCCCCCGCGGGTGACTCGGGGTGCGGGAGAAAGCTGTCGACACGGGCGGGGCAGCCCTGCCTTTCACACGCCTGACACGGAGGCCGGGCGGGGCCCGCATGGCCCAGCCGCCCGCAGGACTTTGCGCTCCACCCTGGCCGCCCCCAACCCCCCCTCGTCCCCCAGAGACGGCTGAGCGTGAGCCAGAGAAACTGTCACCCCTCTCGCCCTCGCCCCCCTCCAAACAGGCACGCGCCAGCCTGTGGCCACCGCCAGTCGCTTGCTCCTCGGCATCCGGTGCTCCCGGCCTAGGGCACATCCAGATGTGTCTCCGGGCCGGCACGCGGAGCTCCGTTGGGGGCTGCTTCTTCCCCTCCCGAGGGAGGCACGTGTTTGGGGCTCGCTCCGCCGTCGGCCCACCTCCCGCCCGCGCAGGGCTCTGCAGCATGGAGACGGCTGTGTCCACACTCGCTTCCTCTCTGCTTGGTGACCCCCCTCGCACACACACACACACGCACACACACGCACACGCACACACACACACGCACACATGCACACACACGCACGCACACATGCACACACACGCACACGCACACACACGCACGCACACATGCACACACACGCACACACACGCACGCGCACACACGCACGCGCACACACATGCACACACACGCACACGCACACACACGCACGCACACATGCACACACACGCACACATGCACACACACGCACACACACGCACACGCACACACACGCACGCACACATGCACACACACGCACACACACACGCACATACACATGCACACACACGCACACACACGCACACGCACACACGTGCACACACATGCACACACACGCACACACACATCCACACCCCCCCCACCCCTTTTGGTGGTTGTTGCTTATTTGCATTTTTGACATTTTATTCCCTGCGCATGTCCCACTTGGGTAATAATTAAAAAGACATGTGCACAGGCCCAGGCTCTCGCTCCAGCCAAGTGAGATAAACAACCCCGCGCTTGATTCAGAAACGGGAAAAAAACTCACAAAACCCCATGGGCCTCCGCTCGCTGAGAGAGGCCTGTGTGAGGGGAGCTGCCCTTCCTGAGAGGCCCGAGCCCACCCTCCTGGCGTGGAGGAGCAGGCAGGGGTGAGGCTGGTCGTGCTGGGCCGCGTCCTGGCATGGAGGAGCAGGCAGGGGTGAGGCTGGTCGTGTTGGGCCACGTCCTGGCGTGGAGGAGCAGGCAGGGGTGAGGCTGGCTGTGCTGGGCCCCGTCCTGGCGTGGAGGAGCAGGCAGGGGTGAGGCTGGCAGTGCGGGGCCGCCTTCAGTGGACCCAGTGAGTGAGGGTGGGCACAGCTGCCCCCTCTTCCCAGAGGAGAGTGAGTCAGAGGCCTGGGGGGTGGGTGTGGGCACACGCCTCATGCACACAAGGTCAGTCCCGTGGTCTGCGTGTCCCCCACCCCGGGTGGCCCCCGAAGTCCTTCCTCTAGCACGACGCCTTAGGGATGCACAGCTGGGCTCGGTAGTGCCGGGCGGGGCAGAGCTGGGAAGGGCTCCCCCCCCCTCCAAAAACAACAACGACAAGTCCCTGTCCCAAAGCCTTCTGCCCCCTACAGGCTCCCCTGGCCCATCACACCAGCTTCTGATCAACCCCCGGGCCTTTGCTTGAGCTGTGTCCTCACATGCAGGTCTGCGGTGGGCGGGGGCTGGTCCAAGCGCGGGACTCTCAGGAGGGACCGCCCTGTGCCTGACAGCGCCCCAACGCACAAAAGCCCATTTCCACCCGGAGTCGCTGATGGCTTCACCCGCCCACCCCCTGCTGACTTGGTTCTCGAGACTCTGCTCCACTGACCCCAGAGACCACTTCTGCGGGGAGCTAAGGGGACCCTCTGCTACCCAGCCTGACACTCGTCCTGGGCTGTTGGCAGCTCTTCTGCGATCACTGGTTTGCTGCCCATCACTGCCCACTGCACCCTAAGGCCCCGACGGCCGTTGTGTGGGTGTCGAGTCCCCACTGACTCCCGTATGGTGGCCTGGGTGACAGCGTGAATCCTGCAATGGCAGGAGGAAAGGAAGGAAGGGAAAAAGGGAGAAATGGAGGGAAGGAGGGAGGGATGAAGGGATAAAGGGAGGGAGGGAGGGAGGGGGTAATGGAAGGAAGGAAGGAAGGAAGGAAGGAAGGAAGGAAGGAAGGAAGGAAGGAAGGAAGGAAGGAAGGAGAGAAGGAGGGAGGGAGGAAGGGCGTAATGGAAGGAAAGAAGGAAGGAAGGAAAGAAGAAAGGAAGGAAGGAAGGAAGGAAGGAAGGAGGGAAGGAGGGAAGGAGGGAAGGAGGGAAGGAAGGAGGAAGGAAGGAAGGAAGGAAGGAAGGAAGGAAGGAAGGAAGGAAGGAAGGAAGGAAGGAAGGAAGGAGGGAAGGAGGGAAGGAGGGAAGGAAGGAGGAAGGAAGGAAGGAAGGAAGGAAGGAAGGAAGGAAGGAAGGAAGGAAGGAAGGAGAGAAGGAGAGAGGGAGGGAGGGAGTAATGGAAGGAAGGAAGGAAGGAAGGAAGGAAGGAAGGAAGGAAGGAGGAAAGGAGGGAGGGAGGGAGGGAGGGAGGGAGGAAGGAAGAAGAGGATGGATGACTAGATCGTCGGATGGGTGGAAGGATGGATTGGAGGTGGGTGGGTAGGTGAGTGGGTGGTGCGTGGATAGCTAGGTGGGCAGATGGGATGGATGTGTGGTCAGGTGGGCAGTTTGGCAGCCGGGTGGGTGATGGATGGAGGACTGGCAGGTGGCTAGGTGGGTGGATAGATGGGGGGTGGGGTTAGGAGGGTGGGTGGACGGGAGGGTGGGTGGACGGGAGGGTGGGCGGGTGGATGGGAGGGTGGGCGGGTGGACGGGAGGACCCGTGATCCGGTCAGTGGCAGACACAGGCTTGAGCCTGTTGCCTGCAGGACTGCGGGGCCCAGGCTGGCCTCTCCCGGGAGGCTGGTGTCCGGCGCTCGCTCGTGTGGGAGCTGACCTGACGGGAACTCCGTGTCCCGGGACAGCAGCTGCCCGAGGAACCTTCAAGGCAGGGAGGGGCTTGGCCACTTCGCAGGGCCTCGGGCGCTGGGCAGGGCAGCCGCCCCTCCCCCACGGTCCACTTTTTATTTTTAGTGGCCGGTTTCGGGCCCCGCGATCTCTCCCTCAGAAGCGCCCGGCGCGGGGGGGAGGGAGGCGGCTTGGAGCCGGGCGGGAAAGTAGGTCAGGCGGGTGGCTGGCCCGGGTCCGGGCGATAAGGCCGCGCAGTTTAATAACGTGCGCGGCCGTGCCCATGACATAACTCATCACGGAGAGGAAGCAGCAATTAAGGCGCAATTGTGCAACTCGGACAAGCCTCGTTCACAGCTCGTAAACGCAGCCCAGACGAGGTGATACTGTCAGTCGGGGCCTGCGGTGGGCAGGTGGCCCCAGGGACGGGGCGTCTCTGCGGGGAGGGGGCTTGCCCCCTCCCTCCTCTCCCCTCCAGCCCGGGGGGGCCCCGAGTGGAGGGACCCCTACACCGGCACCCACCGTGTCTGAGTGGGTGCAGGGCTAGCCGGAGCCCCACAGCTCAGCTCCCTGGGGCGGGGCCAGGCCCAGCTGCACCATTTTGATGCTGCCCTGTCAGGAGGGACAGTCGCGTGGACCGTGCAGTAGACACCCCAGCCCTCGGCCGCCTCCCCACCGCCCCCCTCACTGGCAGGAAACTCAGCTACTCTTTTCTCCTTCGGTGTTGGAGGCTTCCATGAGCCCTTTCTGCACTGCCCATGTGCCCTCTCTCTCTCTCTCTCTCTCTCTCTCTCTCTCTCTCTCTCTCTCTCTCACACACACACACACACACACACACAC
Source organism: Sorex araneus (assembly GCF_027595985.1). Classification (NCBI taxonomy): domain Eukaryota; kingdom Metazoa; phylum Chordata; class Mammalia; order Eulipotyphla; family Soricidae; genus Sorex; species Sorex araneus. Next base: position 132,610,618 of record NC_073306.1, on the reverse strand, counting down.
ACACACACCCTTAAGTCCACATCAGCACCTTTTGTTTCCTAGAATAAGGCTCGCCCCAGGACCTTTGCACCTGCCGTGCCCACCATCTGCCAGGCTCCTCCCCTAGATACCCACATGACACCCCCTCTGCCTCAGTGTCACCCACTGGAGCTGGGCTGAGCTGCCTTTGCACTGCGGTGAGCTCCAAGGCTGTGGGGAGAGTTTCCTGAGCGCAGCCCAGACCGTATGCGGGAGGCCTGGGTTCGAGAGTTCAGTGGGGAGGATGTTTGTCTCCAACGCAGCCGACCCGGGTCCTTCTCCAGCTCTGCACATGCCCCCCCACCCCGAGCCCTGGCAGGAGTGCTCCCCGAACGCAGAGCCAGGACTAAACTGGGCACCGCTGGGCGTGGTCCAAGGCAACGACAAAACAGAGACGACCCCAATGACTGGGGGGCACGAGCAGCAGCGACACGGCGGCGCGGGTTCTAACGGGGCCCCGACCCGGCCCCGAGCCAGAGGCAAGTGTGCCACACCCGTGCTCCCCCCACACGCTCCCCGGGGCCAGCTCGGCTCGGCCCGGGATTCCAGGGGCTCGCGCTGACCTGCCCGGCTCAGGTACTCGTCTGGGGGCACGCAGGGGTCGCAGTGCTCTGTCCACAGTGCTCTGCGCTGGTTCATTCTCTGCAGGGCTCGGGGTTGGTGTGTCCAGCCACCGTCCTGTGCCCTGGGACACGCGGGGGAGGGGGCTGATGGGGACAGGAAGGAAGGTGGGCGCAGAGAAGTCGGGCAAGCGAGCCAGAGGCACACAGCTCCCAGAGACAGGCAGGTTGGGGACACGGAGCAAGGGCCAGGGCCTGGCCACGGTCACCGGCCCGGGGGTCCACGTCTGAGGACACGGCCAGTGCAGCCGTGAGGGCAGCCAGGCGCCTCCCGAGGGCCGGGTCTGTCCCAAGCTCTTGAGCGGTGCCAGCCCTTCCCACGCCCCTGACCCGTCCCCTGTCCTGCTCTCCAGAGAAACGGGGGCGCCACCCCCCGCCGTGGCATCTGCGGGGTGGCCCAGCGGGGGAGGGCAGGGCCGGGCGTGGACACGGGGCTCCGGCAGCCCGTGTGCGCCATCCACGAGACTCGGCGGGGCGGGGCGGGCTCAGGTCCGTCTTGCCCCGGTGACACGGTGGTCGTGGCTGGGCCTCTAGCCGCCCCTCGGGAGTCTCGGCCAGAATCAAGGTCCTGGGGCTGGAAGAGCAGCCGATTCTTCCTGTGTGACCGTGAACCCGCTGCCGAGCCTCCCTGGGCGGCTGCTCCCTTCCGCGCACGGCCCTGGCGGAGGAGGGGGCGCCAGGCTGAGCCCAACTTCCCTCCAGCCTCCCCACAGCCCCCCGAGCCCTCGGCGTCACCCCAGCCTGTGGACTCCCGGGGTCTCCGTACGCTGGGTGGGGGCAACCCCCAGGTCACCCCCTGAGCCTGGCTGGCCGGGGACCTCGGGCCAGGGCCGGTGTCCTCACCCTCCCTGCAGAAATGTCCCTTGGTCCTGCCCGCCAGGCCCACCCCCAGCCTCCAGGAGGCAGCTGGGGCTGATCACCCACCGCTCCGCCGCGCCGCGCCCTGGCATGAGGCACTGAGCCAGGATGAGCCTCGGCTGCCGCTCTCTCTCCCGCCATTTCTCCCTCCCTGGAGGAAGCGGGATGACAGACAGACAGACAGACAGACAGACAGACAGACACACACACACACACACACACACACACACACCACACGCATGCATGTACACACGCACTCAGAGAGTAAAGGACATTCCCCTGCAGCTGCCCTAGCCCACCTCCAGCCCCTAGGACACAGACATGCTGCAGCCCCCAGGGCCTTTGCACTTGCTATGGCACTCTGTAGGGTCTCTGCTCCCATGCAAGTGCTCCACCAGCTGACCAGCCCCCCATGATTCAGAACCCCACCCCCACCCCATCCTTCCCAGGGTATCAGCCCACTGGGCCCCCCAGGGCAGGCCTGTTTCTGGGGTGCCCTTTCGCGATCCTTCCCTCTACCCTCTCACACCTGTGGGCTGGCCCAGGGCTGGCACTCAGCCTCCAGGCGGCGGGTCAGCGGCTCTCGGGCTGCTGGGGCAGAGGCTCAGGGCCTGCAGCCGGCCCAGGTAAAGCTGCGTGAGGCCGGGGGAACCCGGGAAAGGGACGGAGGGGGACCCAGGCCAGAGGCTTGATTTGAACCCGAGGCTTTCCTCCTCCCCCTCCCCCTCTTCCTCCCCCTCCTCCTCCTCCTCCTCTTCCTCCTCCTCCTCCCCCTCCTCCTCCTCCTCCTCCCCCTCCTCCTCCCCATTCTCCTCCTCCTCCTCCCTCTCCTCCTCCTCCCCCTCCTCCTCCCCATTCTCCTCCTCCTCATCCTCCTCCCCCTTCCTCCCCCTCCTCCTTCTCCTCCTCCTCCTTCTCCTCCTACTCCTCCCCTTCTTCTCTTTCTCCTCCTCCCCCTCCTCCTTCTCCTCTTCCTCATTCTTCTCCTCCTCCTCCTTCTTCTCCTCCTTCTTCTCCTCCTCCTCCTCCTCCTCCCCTTCTCCTCCTCTTCCTCCTTCTCTTCCTCCCCTTCTCCTTCTCCTCCTCCTCTCCCCTTCTCCTCCTCCTCCTCCTCCTCCTCCTCCTCCCCTTCTTCTCCTCCTCCTCCTCGTCCTCCTCCCCTTCTCCTCCTCCTCTTCCTTCTCTTCTTCCAGGGAACGCTGGGGGCAAAGGGAGAGGCCAGGCAGGCTGTGGCCTCCAGCCAGTGGGTGTCACTGGTCCTCCCTGAGGACTCCCGGGGACTTTCGATAAAGCAATGCCGGCTGCTAAGGCTTCTCCTGGCCCCGACCCCATCCGCGCTCTTGGACAAGAGCCCCTGCAGTCAGTGCCCGGCCCGGCCCAGGGCAGCCGCGCAGCACAGGGAAAGGCCCCTCTGTGTCCTGGCAGCAACCACTGCAGCACTGTCGTCCCACTGTTCATCATGCTCGAGCGGGCACCAGTAACGTCTCCATCGTGAGACTTGTTGTGACTGTTTTTGGCATATCCAATACGCCACGGGGAGCTTGCCAGGCTCTGCCGTGTGGGCGGGATACTCTCGGTAGCTTGCCGGGCTCTCCGAGAGGGGCGGAGGAAGCGAACCCGGGTCAGCCACATGCAAGGCAAACGCCTACCCACTGGGCTAGCATGTGATAGCAGCCAACTACACCTGACTTAAAGGCTTCCTTGGTACGGAGAGCGCCCGCGTGCAGAGCTCGGATGCAGTTCCCATGTCAACCACGCTCTCAGGGCCCTGGCTGGCTTGGGTTCGAGGACACAGGCCACAGCAGTGGCTTGGCCGCCCAAGGTCCTGGGTTCCAGGCCAGGCTGGTGGGTCCCTCAGGGTCACGGCCCCTGATCAGTTTCCTCAGCGACTCTTTCCCGCATCCCTGGGTCTTGGGGACGACTCCCAGCTGCCTGGGTCACCTGCCCCGCTGGGCAGGACAGGAAAAGGCGCTGTAGGTGGCCACTGTGCCCTCCTCGCCCTCTGACCCCAACATGGCTGTCTGCTTACACCTCAATGAGGGGTCTCAGGTCACTCCAGGGGGCCCAGAGCCTGCTGGGAGAGCCGGAGAGGTGGTGATTTTTTTTTTTTTTTTTGCTTTTGGGTCACACCCGGTGATGCTCAGGGGTTACTCCTGGCTCTGCACTCAGGAATCACCCCTGGCGGTGCTCAGGGGACCCTATGGGATGCTGGGAATCGAACCCGGGTCAGCCGTGTGCAAGGCAAATGCCCTACCCGCTGTGCTATCACTCTAGCCCCAAGGTGATGATTTTTTAGGGGATCCGTTACATCCCATTCAAAACTGGGGTCTGGTTCCCGGGAAGGTCCCACCCCACCCCTGCCTTGCTCCCGAGCTGACACGGTTCCTCGCCTGTCCCCCACTGCCTCCTGCGACAGTGATGCAGCTTCCCCTGTGGGGTCCTGGGAGTACCATGGGGACCCCAGGGGACCAGGTGGCCCCGGGCTGTGGAAGCTGCTGGAAAGAACTGAGCTGGATAGAGCTGGGGGAGGGGGAGGGGGAGGGCTCTGCTGGCTCAGGCTCAGGGGCCTGCTCCTGTCCACAACAGCCAGGACCCTTCACTTGCATCATTGTCCCCTTGGGGTGGAGGAGAGCCACAGTCTGGGGTAGGATTGGGGTCTCCCCGTGACGCCGCGACCTCCCCCACCTGTCCAGGCTGTGTGCCGTTTCTGATGGGTCCAGAGGCCTTAGTGATGCTGTGGGCTCACGCACAGGCGCCCTGGCATTTAGTCCCCTGGGTGTGGCCCCAAGCCACCGCCTCTCCTCTGAGCACAAGCTGTCAGGCCTCCGAGCCTCGCTGAGCACTGCTGGGGAGCCCCATCCCCCAAATAACCAGTTGCCACTTGTCACTTGTCATCCCGTTGATCCTCGATTTGCTCGAGCGGGCGCCAGTAATGTCTCCATTCGTCCCTGTTGCATGCTAGAGTGGCCCAATGGTATCTGCTCGCTCCAGGAACAGAAAGAGCCTCAAACTGTTCATTCAGGGTTTTGACCAAGAAGTCTGACCATCTCGTCCGTGGGCGGTCATGCAGTCTTTCGATGTCCCATGGAATCCAGTCAGTAACAGCTCTAGTCCAACGGTCATCTCTGAATCGCATTACAAGACCCGTCCATCTGATTTTTGATGCCTTGGCAAACGAGACAGTGTCCCTGATTCTTGACCTTCGATAAAGGTCGAAGGTCGGAACTCTGGATTCCTTCTCTCACTTGAGTGAGACGTGATACTCCTAGCATGGCTCTCCCGATTCCTCTTTGGGAGACCCCAAGTAACCAATGTTTTTAAATGATCTGGATGTTATTTCTACTATATTTGTTTTTCTCTTTATTGCTTTGAGTTCTTTTCTAATCCAGGTATGAAATGACTCTTTAAAAAGTAATCAATTTCAGGGGCTGAAGAGAAATACAGGGATTAAATCACTTGCCTTGCACATGGCCAACTCAAATTGATCCCCGGCACCGTACAGGGTGGAGCCCCCGAGCACCACCAGGAGGAACCTCTGAGCACAGAGCCAGGAGTCAGCCCTGAGCACAGAGCCAGGAGTCAGCCCTGAGCACAGAGCCAGGAGTCAGCCGTGAGCATAGAGCCAAGAGTCAGACGTGAGCACAGAGCCAGGAGTCAGCCCTGAGCACAGACCCAGGAGTCAGCCGTGAGCATAGAGCCAGGAGTCAGCCCTGAGTACAGAGCCAGGAGTCATCCCTGAGCACAGAGCCAGGAGTCAGCCCTGAGTACAGAGCCAGGAGTCATCCCTGAGCACAGAGCCAGGAGTCAGCCCTGAGTACAGAGCCAGGAGTCAGACGTGAGCACAGAGCCAGGAGTCAGCCGTGAGCACAGAGCCAGGAGTCAGCCCTGAGCACCTCCAGATGCCGCGCTGACCCTCCCCGACCCCGTCCCAGTGATGTCCTCACAGGGCAGACTTCCCCGGTTGTGCTGCCGGCCTCAGGGCAGGGCCGTTCTTGGATCGGGGACTGTCCCACGGGGCACTCAAGCACCATGATTGGGGTCCTCGTGTCCCCCACGCAGCTTCCCCTCAGCCCCGACACCTGCCCCTTCATACAGGCAGAGCCACCTCCCGACTCTGGCCTCAGTTTCCCCAGATGAGAGATGGGCCCATTAATCTGGCCGTGCAGTGCAGCGGCGGCGGACGGGGCTCCCTCCCTCCCTGCCCCTTCTGTCCCCACTGTCCCTGCACTGGGGGTTACCTGGCCCGTGGACGCGGCAGAAACAGGCCAGGCCGGCAAGGAGTCGCACCCGTGAGTGGACGCGAGCCGGGCTCTGGGCTCCGTCCACGGCGACCACACGGCTGAGCCATCGGAGGCTGTGCCGGGAGGTGGCCGCGACCTGGGGGGCCGCAGGAAGCAGCTGGGGAGCGACACGGGCCGGGAGCCGGGGGGACAGAGGTGGACCAGGGGACCTAGAGGCACACGGTCCGGACCACGCTGGGCCTCGGCCACCCGGGTCGAGACAGCTTCTGTCCCGGGGTGCCGGGCACCTCCGGGGGGAGACCCTGCACCCTACCTGGGGCGCCACCTGGGGCAGGGCGGGAGCACTGTTTTCGAGTTCAGGTCATGCACTAATTCCGGTTTCTCTGCAGAACTTCCCTGCTGGACTTTCCCACTGACCTTTTCAGACTTGGACGGGGGGGGGGGGTTCTCTCTCCATGGACCAGGACCCCCGGATGAAGCCGCATAGCCGGACACATCACGTGCGACGGGCCTGGGGTGTCCACTCCGCACTTGACCCTGCTGCCGGCCACCACCGGGGCTACAGGGTGAGCCCGTCCTTCCTGGCCCTTTCTGGCCCCTCCGCCCCCCATCCCCCTCCTCGCGGGGGACGGAAAGTGCCGGGGCTCAGGGCTGGGCACGGCGGGAAGCGGGGAAGCCCCGGGCCAGGTGGGGTCAGAATTCAGGGCCCTCCTGAGCGTGTACTCGCCCCGCTTTCAGGGCACTGCCCGGGACCAGGTCTGGGGGGTCCGCCGTGCCTGGCGGGGGCGGGGGCCTGCACACACCCCTGAGGGGCCCTCTGGGTCTGCACAGCCAAGCAGCACCCAAGGAAAGGGTGAGGGAAACCAGGTCTGCCTCAGTTTCTCACTTTGCACCTGCCCCCGCCCCTGCCCGGTGTCCCTGGGCTCAGGGAGCTGCGTGAGGCACTGGGTCACCCTGGGCTCGGCCAGGCAGCAGGGACAGCCAGGGGCCACCCGCTCCTCCGTCCTCGTCCTTAGAGTAGAGAGCGTCCCAGAGAGATGGAGTTCCCAGCTCCTCTGCACGTAGGCATGGCCAAGGGGGTGTAAGATAGACCCTCACATCCAGGTCATGCTCAGGAAAGGAACCACCTGTCCTCTCTGCCGGCTGGAATGCAGGCGCGATGGTGGGGCGTGCGCAGCCATTTTGAACCCACTGGCACCGTGGCCTGAAGGCAACCGAGTAACTCAATGGAAGGAACCAGGGTTTCTAGAACTAAAGGTGGAGCGAGGGCTCTGGCTTGCTGACAGACCCACTGGCCTTGGAACTTCCTCTCTCTTGCAAGAAATGAAATCCCAACCCATTCCACCTCCACGGGTCCCTGTTCCAGCGGTGCAGAGGTCCCCTGACGTATACAGACGGCTGGAAGCTTGCTTCTGGACAAGCCTCAGATGCTCACCTCTGTGGAATAGGTGTGGAGGGCTTCTCGGAGGAGGCAACTTGTCTACAGACAGGGGCGTGGCAATTCAAAGAGTCGGCATCTAGGGTGGCCAGGAGCCAACAGGCTGTTGATGCCCGAGAAGGTCAGAACACAGCGATGCAGTTAACCAAAGGGTGGCCGAGACCCCCACACGGGACCTGGGCCATGTGGATGACGTGAGCAGGACAGAGGTGGGGACCAGTTTGCTTTGGAGGCTTATAGGTGGCACCTGGGGCCAGAGTCCCCGACGGAGCTGCACGGTGGTGAGAGAGAGGCCAGCAGCAGCCGGAGAGATAGGGCTGCGGGGACGGTGTTCGCTTCCCGCATGGCTGACCCGGGTTCGACCCCCAACACCCTGTATGGTCCCCTGAGTCCCACCAAGGGTGTCCCCTGGACGCAGAGTCAGGAGTAAGCATAGCCAGGGGTGCCCCTGCCCCCCCCCAAAAAAGGGCTACCCCAACAAATGTCACTGGAGGGGACAGGTGCTGCCCCGTGGAGGCAGGAATCAGGACAGTATCTGGGGAGAGGGTCGGGCTGAGGGAGCACTGGAGGTGGCGGAGCCCAGCGGGAGGGCCAGCTGCTGGCCGGAAGTCCTTGAAGGTGGAAGATCATGGTAGGACGGGGTGAGAATTTGAAGAGAAAAATGCCGCATTCAGGGTCTTGGCTTTGGACGAGGCTGGCGAAGCCAGGTGGGTTGGGGTTGGGGATGGGGCAAGAAGGTTCAGGGTCAGTTGATGGTGGGGTGGGGACAGGGAGAGGGCAGGACTGGGGCGGGGCTGGGGCATGGCCAGAGGGCGGGGCCAGAGTGGGGTGGGGCGGGGCCAGGGCAGGGCTGGGGCGGGGCCAGGGCAGATTCGGGGCGGGGCCAGGGCAGAGCCAGAATGGAGTCAGGGGCGGGGCCAGGGTGGGGTGGGGGCGGGGCCAGGGTGGACAAGGGTGGAGCGAGGGCTCTGGCTTGCTGACAAATCACTGACCATCACGGTGGTGGCCATTATAACTGAGGGCTGCCAGGTCAGGGAGAGCACAGTGCTGCCCTGGGAGGGGAGGGGTCTTCCTGGATGCGGGGAGCCGGCGTTTGGTGTTTGTGGTGGTGGCCGCAGAGTCTGACTTCGCGGCTGTGCCTGCAGCCCCGTGCAGCCCCCTCCCTCTGGCCTCACAGCGTTTTGTTCTGGGTCGGTGCTGGCGGTGCTCACTTCCCCGTCCTTTGTCACATGAAGGCTTGGAATTAGCCACCTGGGCAGCCAGCGGGACACCTGCAAGGAGCCTCCTGGGGACCACTTCCTCCTAACAAGAGACAAGAGATAGAAGCCTATGGAGCAAGGGGCTCGCCTTGCATGCAGCAGACCCCCCCGCTCAATCTCCAGGACTGCTTACGGCTACCCCCAAGGCCCCCCAGCAGTGATCCCTGAGTGCAGAGACAAAAAAAACCCTGAACACTGTCACATGTGGCCCCCAAACAAACCAAAAAAGACAATAAAAAGAACGTAGCCCTTTCTCTCCTTGATGCTTTCTTGTCAGTGTGATGCCTGGTGCTACAGCAGCCACCTTGAAACCATGAGGCAAGGCCGCGTCCATTTCTCAGACCGGCAGAGCAGGAAGAGGGGAAGAATGTGATCTTTCAGTCAAGCCTTCATGCCTTTGAAGTAAATCATTTTTTGTATCATTAGATACAAAAAAATCATTATTCACTCCCCACCCTTTTTTAGAACCACCTTTCTAACCAAGTGTTCTGTTCTCTGCTGCTGGCACCCTCTGACTGGGAAAGCCCTTCAGATGCTTTTGTTCTCTTTCCTGGCGGTGGATATTACTATTATATAGTTCCTTGCAAGTGAATAAACAAGGCTTGGGGCAGGTAAATGATTTTCCCCGGGAAAGTTGGGGAGTGCCAGGGCTGTGATTTGAGCCCCGGATGGCGTGATTGGAGAGTGTGATTTGCCTAACGTTATAATCTCTTTGAAAAGCCTTTCCCTTAACACATTTCTAGTAGGAAACCATAGCTTTGTTCTTATTTTTTCCCTGGAAAACTGTTATTATGGTTGGTGGGAAATTTAGAGTGGGCTGCGTTTCTTTGTACACAGTTAATGGCTTTGATTATATGTTTCTGGCTTCCTTGTTCAGAGGAAGGCGGCCATTGGCTGCACAATATAATCAAATCATTTCTTATGTAAACAGCCGTCTGGCGCGGAGTCAGCCGCAGCTCCTCGGCGCGGGAAGGTGAAAATGAAACTGTGTTCCCAGCTCCGGAAAGCGGAAAGCGATCTGGTCTTCAGCAGGAAAAGATCAAGGGTTAATGATGAGGAGTTGGCGGGAGGCTGCCCGTGGTGGAGCATTATCAGGGGGCGGGAGCGAGGAGGGTTGTTAAATGGGTTTGTTACAAAAGTTATTTCCTAATGTAATTCATGAACCGCTTGCCAGAACATTAGCACATCCTTCGAAAGCACAAGGAAGACAGGAGAGAGTGGGGAGGTGTGTGTGTGTGTGGGGGGGGGTTGTCTATAGCCAATGAATTCCGTGGGAAGGGTTAATAGCCTCAATATACAAAGAGTTCTTGGTAAACAATAGGAAAAGGTAAACAACTCACCGTCAGATGGCATTCGAAGAGGGAGAAGTGTGCACGAGGCAGGGTGTCCCGAAGACAAGCTCCATCCTGCTAGTCATCAAGGAAATGCAAATAAAAGCTACCATTTCTCTGGCACTTTCTACGTATCAGATTGGCACTCCCCGTGAGGTATGGGCCAGAGATGCTAAAGCATCTCAGGAAAAACTAACTTGGAGGCATTGATTGCAAGGATGTCACTGGCCCAGAATGCTGTCTGGACAAAGATGTTCAGGGTAGCATCGAGTAGGACAGTGAGAGAGGCCGGTGGGGAGGGGACCACACGCCTCAGAGGCGCAGAGAGCAAACACGTCCAGTGAGTGACTGTCTTCGCACTCACTGAACAGAGTGGGGAATCTCGAGACAGTGGCGGGAGGCAGAGGTGCCCGAAGCTGGTGGAGAAACACAGTTTCCCTCTGCTTGTTCCCACGCGTTCTTAGTGGTGGGCACTGCCTGGTCAGGGTGGGGGCGCATCCATGGGCTTCTCTTGCATTTCTGGTGTGCTTTAGGACGGGCACGATTGGCATGGGGGTTGGGTCGGGGTTTTTTGTTTTGTTTTGTTTTGTTTTTGGTGGGGGTTGGGTGGGTGACTGTCCTGGACATTGGGGACGTTTGGCCGCAACTGTTGCCTCTGTCCACTAAATACCAGTGGCCAGCCCGCCCGCCCCCCCCCCCCCCCCCGCCAAGTCACAGCAACCCCAAATGTCTCCAGCCGTTGCCACACGTCTCCGGGGGACAGAGCTGCCTTCCTTGGAGAACCACTGTTTTCAATACTTTGCTGCATGATTTAAATATTTTACCCCCAAGCCTGCATTGTTATCGTAATCACAAAAACAAACACATTTTCCAAATATTCGGGCAAGGCTGCTGCGGCTTGGTGAACTGGCTACAGGTTCGGCCGCTGGAATTCGGTGGAGCGCGGCGCGGGGCTGAGTCTTATCGGCCCTGACACGAGGTTCTGGAAGCAGCCAGAGCCTGGCGGAGCTGGCCGGGGCCGTGGTGCCCCCCCCCCCCGCCCCCAGACCCACCGGGGTCTCTCCTCCGGATTCCAATCGAGTGAAAGCCCCGGGGTGGGGGTGGGGGGAGGAAGCACAAACCCTCTCATCCCTCCCAGTTCTCCGGGAGACAAGACCGATTTGGGGGTGCAGGCAGCAGCACCCCCTCCTCCTGCAGGTTGGTTCTGGGTCCAAGCACATGCCCACGGTCTGAATCTCCCACGCTGGCTGTGGGAAGCGCCTCCAACGTGGACACGGAAGCAGTTCTTGCCCCTTCTTTGAGGGGAGGGGGCCGGCTCCCTGGAGCCTCGTTTTCCGAGTCGAGAAGTGGCTCAGGAACTGCTCCGAGGGGCTGAGAACTGGGGTCACTGCACCCGCTCTCAAACCACAGGAGCCAGCCACAGGGGAGAGTCAACACCGGAACCGCAGACCTGGGGGTGGGGGGCTCAGGGCCCACCCTCCAGAAGCCCCTTCAGTAGCCTCACACCAGGCTTGCTCAGGGGACATGGAGGTCACGGGGGTCTTTACTCTGATCAAGCCCCAGACCAATGGCCCTGCCTGCTCTGAGACCCCCCCACCCGACCCCCTTCTGTATCCTCGGCATTTCAGCCCTGGGTCCCACGAGAAGGACAGCAATAGGCCCAGTGATATTCTATACTCCACAAATGAGTGCAGTCCTTCTATGTCTGTCCCTCTCTTTCTGACTCATTTCACTTAGCATGATACTCTCCATGTCCATCCATTTATAAGCAAATTTCATGACTTCATCTCTCCTAACAGCTGCATAGTATTCCATTGTGTAGATGTACCAATGTTTCTTTAACCAGTCATCTGTTCTAGGGCACTCGGGTTGTTCCCAGATTTTGGCTATTGTGAACAGTGCTGCAAGGAACATATAGGTACAGATGTCATTTCTACTGTGCTTTTTTGCATCCCTTGGTTATATTCCCACAAATGATATTGTGGGGCCATATGAAAGCTCAATTTCTATTTTTTAAAGGACTGTTCATATTGTTTTCCAGAAAGGCTGGACCAGTCGGCAAGCCATAGTGCCCCAAAGTAGAGAGAGAGAGTGGGGAATATTGTCTGCCATGGAGGCAGGGGGAGGGTGGGAGAGGAGGGGGGTATACCGGGGATATTGGTGATGGGGAATGTGCACTGGTGGAGGGATGAATGTTTGATCATAGTGAGATTGTAACCCAAACATGAAAGCTTGTAACTATCTCACGGTGATTCAATAAAATAAAATTTTAAAAAAAGGTCTAGTGAGAGGGAGAAGCTGGTGTGGGGGAGGGGAGCGGGGACCCCAAGTTCATCTTAAAAGAGGCGGGGGCAGGTCGGACCTGGAGCTGCAGGATCGCGGGCATAGACATCAGACTTGGGGACACGGAGGCTCCGAGGAAAGGAGCTGAGCTGGGCTGGGGTGCAGGATGGCTCCAGGGAACCCCCATTTCAGGGCTGGGTCCCAGAGAGACCCCCATGACTCTGGGGCACCAGTCCTGGCCTTCCTGTCCCTTGGTGCTCCCAGCCGCTGGTGGGAGGCACTGGGCAGGGGGTGTGGTGGGCCATGCCCCGTTTCCCGTCTCCTGGGAGGGAAGCCCACAGCCCCAGAAAGACAACCCTTTGTGATGGGTGTCTGTCAGCCGCTCCCCCGAGGGTAGAATCAACCCCCGGCTCCTGGGCGGTGGAATCAAGCAGATCAACACCTACTGATCCCCAAAACACCAACCTCCACCCAGCCGTGGGTGCCTCTGATACAGGCCTCCCCTGGGATGTTCCAGGAAGACTTCCTGGAGGCGGTGGCCCTAGAGAGGAGAACTGGTGAGTGGGAAGGCGTTCTCTTGGCAACCCAGAAGGAAAGGGGATTTAGGCAGAGGACCAGCTTGTGTAAGGCCCCTGTGGCAGGAAGCGTGTGGGCGGGACAGGCCTGCTGGGAGCACTCCCTCCCGAGGATGCTGGGCTGACCGTGGCAGCATTCAGGGGGTTGTGTTTTGCAGGGAGGAGGATGGACGCCACGGCCTGTCCCTGGGCGCCCGCCCTCCTCTGAGCGACATTCCTGGCCTGACAGAGATTGCGATCGTGCTGTCTGGCTCCCGCCGTTTCCAGCTGCGGGATCAGGGCAGCGGGACCCGGTGTGCGCCCCAGGCAGAGGCAGAGGCGCTGGGAGCCGAACCCTGCGGCCTCAGCCTGCCCGCGCAACAGCCCCTTCCCGCGTCAGACACACACTTCACTTCCCGAGCACCTGTCAGGTGTTCTTGCTCTGAGGAGTCTTCTTTACCTGTCGGGGAGGAGAGAAATAGATGACTGATGAGTGTGTGTGTGAGTGTGAGTGTGCATGTGTGAGTGTGTGTGTGAGTATGTGTGACTATATGTGAGCCTGTGTGTATGTGTGTGAGTGTGTGAGTGTGTGTTGTGTGTGAGTATGTGTATGTGTATGTTGTGTATGTGTGTGAGTGTGTGTATGTGTGTGAGTGTTTGAGTGTGTTGTGTGTGAGTGTATGTGTGTGAGTGTGTGTGTATATGTGAGTGTGAATATGCGTGTGTGAGTGTGTATGAATGTGAGTATGTGTGTGAGTGTGTGTGTGAGCATGTGTGTATGTGCATATGAATGTGTGTGTGCGTGTTGCGGGGTGGGAGAGGTTGGGAGTCTAGTATCCCACGTGCGGGGCTGCAGGGAAGAGGAGAGAAGGAAAACCCAGCACACACAGCCCAGCTGCAAGGTCACTACAGTTGTGTGATCCCAGAGCTGGCCCCGGGGATCAGGAGGGTGCCCTAAGAAGGGGGCATTATGAATAGGGCTTTGAGGCATGGCTAGGGGTGTGCGGGCTGAGGGAAGGTGAGCTCGTGACAGAACAGTTGTTCACGAGCAATGCCTGAACTACCAGGGAGTGGGCAGGACGAAGCTCCCGGGGGACATGAGGTTGGGCAGCCTGAAGCCCCTGCTCGGCCCCCGTGGGCTGCGACCCCAAGCCTTCTGTTCTCTGCCACTGGAAAGGAGTGTTCTGCTGTCCGTGGGGTTCTCAAACTCGGGCCCCAGTGCCCGGAGGGGAAGGCCAAGGTCTTGGGGCACTTTTCTACTCTCCTTCTTGCAAATTAGCCTACCTACGAATTTAGGTCCTCTCTGGGGTCTCCCCTGGCAGTGCTCGGGGGACGTGTGGGGCTGGGGATTGCACCCAGGGTTCCCACATGCCCAGCTTGAGCTCAGCGTCTTGGAGGCATCGCCCAGCCTCACCCTTGTTTGCACCCGAGTGCCGAGTTCGGGAAGACGTTTGGATTCCACGCTGCAACTGAACATGACACACCGGTGAGGTGGGTGAGGGTAAAGAAACTCCCCCCGGTCCTAGCGCCCGCCCCAGCTCTGCGCGTCCTACGCAGAGTTTTCTTCAGCTGCTTTGAGCAAAACAGGCTCCCGGGAGACAAGATGCAGCTGTGGATGCAGCTGTCCCCGCGGGCCACGTCAGCCGGGCTGCAAAAATGTTCAGTCTCTGCTGCCAGGTTTCTCACCACGTTTTTGGTCTGAAATACAGTTATTTATCATAAAAATGTGAGTTATATTAACATTGCTGGATTTATTATGATTTTTTTAGTAATTAAATAAATATTTGATACGTCTCTGAGTTTTCCTTTCTCGTATAAATATTGAGGGGAGCAATCCGCACCAAAACAGCCTCCCGGCGCCTGTAGGTTGGCTTGATTTTCTTCACTTACCTCCCAAGTGTCACAGTGCAGGGATAGACCCCAGGGCCCCCCACGTCCAGTGCGTGTTCTTGAGCCCAGGCCCACGTGCTTCAAGGTGGAGGTGTCTGAGATCGAATCTAGGGAGCTGCTTACTCCCTCTCTATTCCTCCTTGTGCCCCCAACACCCCAGCCCTGCCTTTGCCCTCTCCCGGGTCCTTCCTGCGCTCCCCCTGTTACAGTTTTCACCCCAGAGCGGGTGACCTGCCATTTGGAGGGCCTGTGTCCCCGAGGGGCAGGAACTCGTCAGATTCTCACCATAGGGTTGCTACAACAGGGACTGGGCGTGTTTGTTGAATGACTAACTGATCATCACAGTGACGGAGGGGCCAGGCTGTGTGCAGAGCCCTGGTTCCAGCTGAGACCAGGACTGACACTTGGGGCTGAGGTCCTGGTAATCAACTGTGCAGAACTGAGCCAGTATTGGCCTGTGTAGACACTGAGCCTGTGTTGGACTGTGTAGACACTGAGCCTGTGTTGGACTGTGTAGACGCTGAACCTGTGTTGGGCTGTGTAGACGCTGAGCCTGTGTTGGTCTGTGTAGACGCTGAACCTGTGTTGGGCTGTGTAGACACAGCCCGTATTGGGGTGTGGCCACCTTGGGGAGGGGACAGGGTCCCTAGCGGCTGCTGTGACGAGGTCCCAGCTCCAGAGCGGCCGCGAGTTTGGGCCACGGGCAGGACGGGGCTGGGGGCTTACCGAGACGGCCGGGTCAGCTCCCTCTGCCTCCAGGCTGCTGGTGTGGGGTGAACAGGAGCAGGAAGGTGCCCTGGGGACTGGGAAGAGTCCTTGTGTGATCTGGGGTCCAGAATCCAGGTGAAGGCCCAGAGGAAGGAACAGCAGAAAGTTCTGGAAACAGCAGAGGCTGGAGGCTCTGTGTGAGCTTCCTGAGAGAGGGTCCTGCCGGCCCTGGGCTCATTCTAGAGCTGACAGTGACAGGGGCGGGGAGGGGGCTTGGCTGCTCAGCTCCAACAGGCCGTGAGCTGGGGGGCGGCGTGTGGGGATGTGAGGAGCTTGGGGGGCTAGTGGGCCCGGTGAGTGGGCTGGGGGGGTGCAGGCGGGAG
Organism: Sorex araneus; assembly: GCF_027595985.1. Classification (NCBI taxonomy): domain Eukaryota; kingdom Metazoa; phylum Chordata; class Mammalia; order Eulipotyphla; family Soricidae; genus Sorex; species Sorex araneus. The sequence goes on along the minus strand of NC_073306.1, from coordinate 132,595,035 downwards.
GGGGGATGGGGCACTGCAGTGGCCTCGGCCTCCTGGATAGCGAGAGGCAGTGCCCGAGGGGCAGCTCTGGACAAGAACTGAGCTCTGAGAGGAGGTCAAGGGACGAACATGACCTCTCAGCCTGCAAACCATGACGCCCCAAAGGAGAGAGAGACAGAGACAGAGACAGACAGAGACAGAGAGACAGAGGGAGACAGAAACAGAGAGACAGAGGGAGACAGAGACAGAGATAGACAGAGACAGAGAGACAGAGACAGGCAGAGACAGAGAGACAGAGACAGGCAGAGACAGAGACAAAGAGGCAGATTCAGAGACAGAGACAGAGACAGTGAGGAGAAAAGCGTCTGCCGCAGAGGCAGGCTGGACGGGGTGGCGGGAGGAAAACTGGTGACTTGGTGGCCGAAACGTGCACTGGTGAGTGGCGGGTGTTTTAACATTGTATAACTGAGCCCAACCAGGAGCAACTTTGTAACTGTATCTCGGGTTATTCAATGAGAAAGGAGGTGGGGAGGGAAGCCCCTTGTCACCCTGTGTCCAGGATCAACCCCTGAGCTTGGGGTGAGAATTTACAGGTGAGGTACAGGGGTGTAGGGCACTGGGGGCCCACCTGGCTGGGGTCGCGCCCCCAAGGCGGGCTCCCGGGCTCTAATCTCGTCTGAGCTGCCTCTACTGCTCCTTGGTGCCTCTCTATGCCTCAGTTTCCTCAGCTGTAGCGACAGTGCTTGATTCACCCCCTGCGGGCCTCATGAGTTCATGGTTAGAAAGTTCGGCGTGGGCTGGAGCGATGGAACCGCGGGGAGGAGGCCTGCCTTGCCCTCGGCCAACCCAGGTTCAATCCCCACCGGGTCCCGAGCACCGCCAGGAGTGAGACCTGAGCACTGATGGCTGTGCCCCTGGTGAGTGTCAGCGGCCGTGCCTGAGTGGCGCCCCCTTGGCGGGGAAGCTGGAGTTGCCGACCTCAGACAGAACGAGCTGCCCTGCTCCAGGACCCCCACAGAGCAGCTCACGCTGGGGGCGTCTGGGCAGTGGAGGCTGCAGCCGCTGACCTTGGGGGCCAGTGCTGGGGGAGGCAGGCGCTGATCACTAGCGAGGGAGGTGGCGGTGCCAGGCCAGCCCAGGTGACGTGTCCTAGGAGCACAGTGGGGGGCCGTGGGAGACAGTGACCGCTGCTGGGCCCCGGGCAGCAGCTGCAGTGCAGGGCGCTGAGCACTGTTGAGACAGGAGTAGAAGCAACGGTGGTGCTGTCCGAGCACTGGCGTGGCAGCAGTGCAGAGTAACAGTGACACTGTCACAGCAAAGCTGGACCCGTGGTGATGTGGTAGTAGCTGGGCGGCCGCTGTGATATGGCAGCAGGGAGTGCAGGGCCGCTGAGAGCAGCAGGGGTGCTGCAGGGAGCACAGGAGAGCTTAGAGAGGCAGGGGTGTGGCAGAGGTGCCAGTAGGGCTGCAGGGGTGAGACTCTAATAGTCGTGGCAGAGCTGTAGCACGGCCTTAAGCCATGAGAGCAGCAGGAGGGAGGCTGTGGGGCCACAGTTGCTAAACTGTAGCAGCAAGTGTTACAGTAGCAATGCACAGCGCTACAGTAACTGTCTGGAGGAGGAGGAGTTGTCGCAGCAGTGCAGTGGTGCTGGAGCAGGAGCAGTAGAGCTGTAGTAGTGCTGGAATATCCAGAGTGGTGGGAGTGAGGCAATAGTGCTGCAGTAATAGCAAGGCTGTAGCAGTAAGTCAGAGTAGCAATGCAGTGGTGCTGCAGCAGGATTGGGGCTGTAGTAGCACTGGAATAGTCAGTTGGAGTGGTGCTACAGCAGGAGCAGAGCTGTAGTAGTAGTAGAGTTGGAGTGAAACTCCACTAGGAAAAGAGTTGTAGTAGTGCCATAGTAGAGTTGGAGTGGAACTGCACTAGGATCAGAGTTGTAGTAGTGCCGTAGTAGAGTTGGAGTGGAACTGCACTAGGATCAGAGTTGTAGTAGTGCCATAGTAGAGTTGGAGTATGCTGTAGTAGAATGGAGCTGTAGTAGTAGAGTTGGAGTGCAGCTACAGCAGGATTGGAGTTGTAGTAGAGCTGTAGTAGTAGAGTTGGAGTGTGTTGCAGTGGTGGACTGTGTTGTCTCAATACTGCTGTAGGAGTAGTGCCATGGGGTTTTGATGTATATATATATATATATATATATATATATATATATATATATATTTGCTTTTTTGGGTCACACCCAGCAATACTCAGGGGTTACTCCTGGCTCTGCACTCAGGAATTACTCCTGGCGGTGCTCGGGAGACCCTATCGGATGCTGGGACTCGAACCCGGGTTGGCTGCGTGCAAGGCAAACGCCCTCCCCTCTGTGCTATCGCTCCAGCCCCTAGAGTAGTGCCATGGGGACTGGAACAATAGTACTGCAGGAGGGGCATTTGCCTTGCACACGGATGACCCAGGTGCAGCCTCTGGCATCCCATAGGGTCCCCTGAGGCCCTCCGGGAGTGACTCCTGAGCCAGGAGTAACCGCTGAGCATCACTGGATGTGGGCCCCCCAAAACCAAAGAAGCAATGCTGTAATGGTATTACAGCAACACCGGAGTCACTGCAGCGGTAGTGGTGGTGCTGCAGTAGTTCCATAACAGAACTAGTTGTGCTGAAGTAGCAAGTTAATAGTAGCATAGCAGTGATGATGCTGCCGTGGTATTGTTTCTGCAGTAATAGTGCTGTAGTAGCAATGTAGTCATGATGCAATCGTGGTAGTGTTGCAGCACTATCCTAGTCTTGGTGCTGAGAGGTGACAGTAGCAGGGGTGCTGTAGTCGTGTTGGAGTAACGACAGTGCTGGTGCAGTAGTGCCATGGTTGTGGTCTAGTAGCAGAAATCATAGTCGTGCTCTCGTAGAGTGGTTTATGGCAGTAGTGGTGAGAATAGTAAAATAATACTTCCAAAGCATTAGGTGTGTTAGGCGCTGTTTAGTGTTTCACATATATTAATTAACTCAACTCATCTTCCAGAGAGACATGGAAACTGATGATATCATTCAAACACCTGGATCCAGCTATGCCTGAAGCAAGCCCACCCCTGAATTTTTTTTTTTAATATGACCCAATAAATTCTCTTTGCTGAAACCGGTTTGAGTCGGGTTTCTGTCCCTTACAACTTAAAGCGCCCTGACTAATCTCCTGCCTTCTGGACATTATCTAAGCTTCTATCTCCCCGTCACCGCAGTGGCCGCGGCAGCACGCCCATTAACTGTTTTATGCCTGTCGCTGACTCACAGGTTCCCTCTGTGCTTCTTCGCCCGTCCTGTCTGCACGGAGGCCCCAGGCCGCCCCCTTTCCCACGCGCCCAAGCGGGAGAGTGGGTGTGGGGTGAGTCTGTGCACCCTGGTTCCAGGAAGGGGCTCGTGGGTCCGCCCGGCCCCGGAGCAGACCCTGTGATTACTGTGAGCTGACACACGGCCCGGCCCGGGGCTCGCGCGGGGCCCGCTGCTGTGCCTGTGCTGAGCTCATCGGCTCCCGACAAGCCTGCCCGGCAGGTAGTGGCACCGCCTGGGACGGGGAAGGCGAGGGGCGGGGGGCAGGGCTGCACGCAGCTCCCGCAGGCCGCGCCACACGGCCCAGCTCCGAGCAGAGCCCTCCAGACGCAACGGCCCCGCGCTGAGCGTCCATGCGGCCCGCAGGACACGCGAGGGATTGAGGCGGGGAAGAGAGCATCGCGTCAATGGGAGCACTGTCCACGGGGGCCTCGTGGACGTGTGGTCAGGCCCCATGCGGCGTCCAGCTGACTCGGAGCAGAATAGAAGGGTCTGAACCCCCGGTACCCCAGACCATCTCCGACGCCCCCGTCCTCAGCCTACTGGGCCGGAGGGCGACTGAGAGAGGGCGAGGGGCGAGTCCAGGGGTGCCCGTGCGCCTGAGGACCCCACGCCTCTCCTGCTCTGCAAGGGCCTTGGTGCCCGACGGGTTGAGCACTGGACCACCCAGCACTGCCGATGAGCAAAGGCGGGTGGGATGTGTGCATGTGTGTAGGGCCATGACCATGCATATGTGTAGAGTGTGTATGTGTGTAGAAACACCTCCATCCGCGTCTGTCGTGTGTGTGCGTGTGTAGAAACATCTCTGTGCATGTATGTAGGATGTGTATATGTGTGTGGAAACATCTCTGAGCATGTCTGTAGTATGTGTATGTAGTATTATCTCCATGCATGCATCATGGATGTAAGTTGTAGAGTCCACGTGTCTGTGGTTGTGTGCCTCTATGTAAGAACCACGTCTGGGATCCAGATGTCTATAGAATGTGTGCGTGTATGCAGAGCGTACATGAGGGCACATGTGCTTGTGAAATCTGCGTACTGCAGGATGGTGTATGTGTGGAATCTACATGTGTGTGGTGTGAGTGAGTTGGCATGTTGGCAGGGTGTCTAGATACACATAGCGCAGAGTCCGAGTATTGTGAGACCTGCATGTCTGTAGAATGTATGTGCATGTGTGGATTCACCTTCATGCATGCAACACGTGTGTGCATGCGTGCCTGATCTCCCTGGAGGCCCCGTCCTGTGTCTTTCTGTGCCCCGTGAGAATACAGTGGCTGAATCCTCCACCTCCGCCTTGGGTGGCCCTTCCCCTCCCCCCATTGTTTCTCTCTGCCCCCCTCCCTCACCCCTCCAGGCGCGGTTCCTGCTGCCCAGCCCTGGACAGGCTTGGGGCCTCTCTCTGGAGGCCTCGGGGTGCCCGGGACCCCGTCATTACCTCTCCACCTGCCTCTGGCCCCTGCGGACTTGGTGCCCGTCTCCCTGCCCGGTGGCTGCCCGCAGCCCTCTGCGGCCTCCAGCCCTGCGCCCTTCCCGGCCCACGTCCCTCCCTAGCACGGTCATGACCCGAAGCCGTGTCCACCCAGCCCCAGCCCAGTGCCGGCCTCGCCTCAGCTGGGGGGCCTGAGGGGTCCCCGGCGGCCAGGCCCCGCCAGGCCCTGCCTCTCCCGGCTCCCAGCTGAGGGGACTTTCATGGGGGCCCCAGCCCGGCTCCACGGGGGGCTGCGCCCTCCAGCCCACTGGGCGCGGGTCCTGCAGGACGCTGCTGTCTGGCCTTGGCTTTGCGGCAGGCCCCGCCCACACTCGCGATTCCAGAACCTTCACAGGGGCCCCAGGGGACAGGGCTGGGCTGGGCCCTGGCTGGCCACTGGCTCACGGGGGGGGGGGGGGGCCTCTCTCGTCCTCTGGAGCCGCTGATGACCCTTCTCTGCAGCGGGGCCTTGTTTATTTTTAAAGGCAGCAGAAGGGGAAGCGCCGGGAGCCCCCACTTGGGACACTTCCCTCTCGCTGCTGCGCCCAGGGGAAATGGGGCCTCCGGGACCGCCCTGCGGCCTCCGGGAACCGGCCGGGCCTCCGCATGTCCGGAGAGTGGAGGCCGGCCTCCTTCCCGGGCACGTTTCCTGCGAGTGAACCGGCTTCGCCGAGATGCAGCGTGGCCACCGTCAGTTCCCGTTTCGTGGGTTTTCGGGAGCCTTGAGTGTGGCAATCCCGGGTCCACTCCCCGCCGGTGGCCTCACCCCCACGCCGTGCCAGCCTGGGCCTCCGGCCTCACACACGCCGCGAGCCCGGGCACAGCGGCCTGCCCTGGGGCGCCCTCCTGGGTGGCACCAAGCTTCCCTCTTCCCTCCTCAGCGGCGCCCGTGGGGCACCTCCTCGGGGCTTTCCTGGGGGTGTAATGCCCTCAGGGGGTGTTTGGGGTAGAGCTGGGGTTCGATTCTGCTGGGGGGAGGCTGGGGTGTCGGCTTGGACCTGCTCGGGGCCTGGCCAGGCCGTTACCAGGTGGCCGTCCCGCTTCCCTGTCGAGGCAGCCAGCAGTGGGAGGCCCTGACTGGCCACCCAGACCCCCCTGGCCACCTCTGTCCCCAGAGCCAGTCTCGAGGCCCAGAGGGGAGGCGGGGCTCAGGTTCCCTCCTGGGGGGGAGCAAAGAGCAGGGAGCCGGTATCGGCATCTGGTCCGGGGGCTTCCCTGGGGGGCTCGGGGCTCTCTGGCACAACCGTGGAACGTCCCCCCGAAGGAAGCCGGGTCAGGCCAGCCCTCCAGGTCCCCACGGCGCTGTCCTGAGGGAAGGACGCGGATCCTCCGCCAGGACCTCTGCTAGCCCGGGTGCCGGGAGGTGGGCGGAGGCCAGGAGTCTCCTCACCTGGCTTTCTAGAACCCTCTGCCCCCCGGGGCCGTGCGTCACGTGGGCTCCGTGCTGGGTAGATGCTCCGTGTGTGGGGGTCTGTTTGTGCAGAGGGGCTGCCCGCCTGCCAGCCCGCGGCACCCCTGGAGGGCTCTGCTCGCCCAACTTCCAGAGGAGACACTGCGGCTCCGAGGGTGGAGAGGGGCCGGGGTGTCCCCTCTGTTCTTCCCGAGCCTCCCTGGAGCCACAGTGGCCGTGAAGCGGGCCTGAGACCTGGCGGTTTCCTAAGGAGACGTGAGGCTCACAGCTGCCTCCTTCAGCGGCAGGTTCCTACTTCCAGGCTCCTGTTTCCTCTTCCGCAGAATTAGGGTCAGTTGGCACTGAGCTGGACAGCGGGGAAAGCACGCGGGCTCGCCGAGACGCCTCTGCCTCTGCTCTGCCTCAGCCTCTGCCTCAGTCTCAGCCTCTGCCTCAGCCTCAGCCTCTGCCTCTGCTCTGCCTCAGCCTCTGCTTCAGCCTCTGCCTCAGCCTCTGCCTCAGCCTCTGCCTCAGTCTCAGCCTCAGTCTCTGCCTCAGCCTCTGCCTCAGTCTCAGCTTCAGCCTCTGCCTCAGCCTCAGCCTCAGTCTCAGCCTCAGTCTCTGCCTCAGCCTCTGCCTCAGTCTCAGCTTCAGCCTCTGCCTCAGCCTCAGCCTCAGCCTCTGCCTCTGCCTCTGCCTCAGACTCTGCCTCTGCCTCTGCCTCAGACTCTACCTCAGCCTCTGCCTCTGCCTCTGCCTCAGCCTCTACCTCAGCCTCTGCCTCTGCCTGTCTCAGACTCTACCTCAGCCTCTGCCTCTGCCTCAGCCTCTACCTCAGCCTCTGCCTCTGCCTCTGCCTCAGTCTCTGCCTCTGCCTCTGCCTCTGCCTCAGTCTCTGCCTCTGCCTCTGCCTCTGCCTCAGCCTCTACCTCAGCCTCTGCCTCTGCCTCTGCCTCAGACTCTACCTCAGCCTCTGCCTCTGCCTCAGCCTCTACCTCAGCCTCTGCCTCTGCCTCTGCCTCAGTCTCTGCCTCTGCCTCTGCCTCTGCCTCAGTCTCTGCCTCTGCCTCTGCCTCTGCCTCAGCCTCTACCTCAGCCTCTGCCTCAGCCTCTGCCTCAGACTCTACCTCAGCCTCTGCCTCTGCCTCTGCCTCAGCCTCTACCTCAGCCTCTGCCTCTGCCTCTACCTCAGCCTCAGCCTGTCTCTGCCTCCTCATTAGCTCCCCCTGGGAACCAGGCCGGGGCCTCCCAGGACCCAGATGACTTTGGTACCCTCTCAGGGTGACTCAGATTGCCAAGGAAGGGCCACAGAGTCCACTGGGGAGTGACCAGTCCACTGGGGAGAACGCGAGGGCAGTGAGTGAACGTGTGCCTCCGAACGCACCGAAAAGTCACTATTGGTCACTCGTCCACTCACTGGTCACTCATCCTCTCACTAACTCACTCACCAACTCGCTGGTCACTCGTCTACTCACTGGTCACTTGCCCACTCACTAAGTCACTCACCACTCAATGGTCACTTGCCCATTCACTGGTCAACTCGCCCACTCCCTGGTCACTCGTCCACTCACTAAGTCACTCACCCACTCACTGGTCACTTGCCCACTCACTGGTCACTCGCCCAGTCCCTGGTCACTTGTCCATTCACTAAGTCACTCACCACTCAATGGTCACTTGCCCATTCACTGGTCAACTCGCCCACTCCCTGGTCACTCGTCCACTCACTAAGTCACTCACCCACTCACTGGTCACTTGCCCACTCACTGGTCACTTACCCACTCCCTGGTCACTCGTCCACTCACTAAGTCACTCACCCACTCACTGGTCACTTGCCCACTCACTGGTCACTTGCCCACTCCCTGGTCACTCACCCACTCATTGGTCACTTGGTCTCAGTCCCCGCCTGCCCTGGGACTAGCGTGGCTGCCCTGGGGGACACGGGGATGCTGGGGAGCGAGGCAGGCACGGCTGCAGCCTGGACTGACCCTGGCTTACCATGGGGGGGTCCCGCCACCTCCCACCCCTTGGAAGCTTCCAGGTTCCCTTTGCAGCCCGGGTCCCCGCGGAGTCCCTTCTAGAAGCAGCGGCTCTTGCTGTGCCCCCCACCGCGTCACAGGCTCCCCACCTGTCTCCGAGGAGGATGCTCATGTCCGCGGCAGTGACCACCAGGGCCGGCCTTGTGGCTCAGCGGGAGGGCACTGGCCTTGCAGGGGTGAGGCGGGAGGGCTCCTGTCCCAGCACCTCAAGAAGGGAAAGTCTCTCCTGCTCGCTCCGGGCACCAGCACTGAGCCTGGCTCCCCGCGAGAAACAATCCGTCCTGAGAGCTGACTCCAGCGCTTCCCTGCGGCCACTCCTGACGGCCCCCGGCCCTCTGCGGTGTCCCTCGTGGGAGGCTGCGTGTCCGTGGACTTTCCAGTGCCTGTGGCGGGGGGGCCCCCTCTGGGAGGAGTGTGGCGAGTGTCTCTTGGAAGCGCCTGTGGGTGCAGCTGAGCGTGGGGAAGGGACCATGACGACGGCTCAGAGCCACTGGACCTTCCCTGCAGCAAGCAGACGCCCAGGGGTGGGCACGGGGTCCTTAGGCGGACGGGGGGGAGGGACTCACATCTGCCTGCATCCCAGACCCTCCGAGCTGCCTCTCACGTCTGGCCTCATTGGTTCCCTCCAGGGTCCTCCACTCACTACTGTGCTTGAACTGGCCGGATCTGACCGTCAAGAGTCGGTTTCTGGAGCGACAGCACAGTGGGGAGGGCGTTTGCCTTGCACGCGGCCGACCCGGGTTCGATTCCCAGCATCCCATAGGGTCCCCCGAGCACCTGCAGGAGTAACTCCTGAGCCAGGAGTAACCCCTGAGCAATTGCCGAATACAACCCCCCCTCCCCAAAAAAGAGCAAAAAAAAAAAGAGTCCGTTTCCTAAATGATCACTCTCTGTCCACTCTCCCCACCTTCTCATGACTAGGAGGTACTGAGCACTAGCACTTTTGATGTCGGGAGGTACTGAGTTCTAGCACTTTTGATGTTGGGAGGTACTGAGCACTAGCACCATTGATGCTGGGGTACTGAGCACTAGCACTCTCTTGACACAGGAGGTACTGAGCACTATCACGCCTGTCACGGCTGGGAACACTGAGCACGTCCTCTGTGCTAGCACCTTGCCTCCATCAGGCTCCCAGCTGGGGTGATCGTCTTCCCCACGGAGGACACACGGGGCCCCACCTGAGGGCAGGAAGCTACTCGGCCCAGGGAAGAGCCGTGCGTGTGGGCGGGAGACGCCTGCAGGGGCCCCCAGCAGGGACCACGCGTCTCCGGCCCTGCTCCGGGGGCTGCTGGCCCAGACCCTCAGGGAAATCGGGGCAGAAGGTGCTTCGTGCCCAGGGTGAGGCCTGGCCTGGGACTCCGGGCGGAGGAAAGGGGCAGCGTGCCAAGGCCTCGCTGAGCACGGGGGCCCTCGGGCCATGGGACGGGACCCTGCTTTACTTCCGTGGTTGGTTCCCGGAGGGGCTCACGGCCGGCAGGACCAGGGCTCAGTGCTTGTATTGTTCGGCTGTGAGACGACACACACCCCGCACTGCAGTTCTCCAAGGGAAGGTCATCAGAGCCGTCCCTCCTCGGCGGGAGACTTCACACGAGGGGGAGGCATGAGGCAGCAAGAGAGGCTCAGAAGAAGGGCACAGATTTGTCAGGAATTCCAGCTGCACGCGACGGAACCCAACCCAACATGGGCTTAAAGGAGAGGCGAGAGAGAGAGAGACGTGCTGACCCGTTCAGAGACGCTGCTTCAGGCACAGCTGGATCCAGCAGCACCAGCGATTTTGCTTGTTTCGAGGAGTTGAGGATGAAATCCGAGACCTCTTTTTTTTTTTTTTTTTGCTTTTTGGGTCACACCTGGCGATGCACAGGGGTTACTCCTGGCTCTGCATTCAGGAATTACTCCTGGCGGTGCTCAGGGGACCCTATGGGATGCTGGGAATCGAACCCGGGTCAGCTGCATGCAAGGCAAACGCCCTCCCCGCTGGGCTGTCACTCCGGCCCCAGGGGTTTGGTCGGTTTCCCTCTAGGGTTGGACTGTCCACCAGACGCTGCGCTTTGCGCTTTCTCAGGTGGCCACAGTTACTCAAGGATGGCCCAGCGCCTGGTCACCTCCAGGCGGCCCCACGGAACTGAGTTCTATTGGCTTCAGTTGGATTCTGGGGTGGACCCAGTGGGTGGAATCCGGGTCATGGTGTGCTCTGTTCCCGTGGTCACAAGGGCAGGGCACGTCAGGGTAGATCTTCCGGAAGAGGGGCCATGGGTGCCCGTGGGCCTGACCACTGCCCACACGGGCTGCTCGAGGCCTGGAGCCTGGCCCAGCAGTGGACACGGATTCAAAGGCCTGTCAGTGCTCCCGGGAGTGTGCACGGGGCCGAGGGCATCTGGGCTGGCCTGCGCGGGGGCCAGCGGGGCTCTGGGCATCTCTAAGGCAGAGTCGCGTCCAGGTTCCTGCGGTCAGACAGCGGAGAGCGGCTGCTGACACAGTCCCCCCGGGCAGCGGGGACCCCCAGGAGCCACGTCCTGGTCGCCCTCCTGCCCAGCACTGACCGCAGGCCCCAGACCACCCCCGGGGCAGGAATCCAGCGCCCCCTCCCTCCCCGGCCTCCCAGAGCCGGGCGCCAGGATCCCAGGAGGGGTCTGAGCACTTTCCGACCCCCTGGGCCCCCCGCAGCCCCAGCAGACACGACCAACCGGCACCTCCCACGCCCGCGTGCCCAGGTGCTCCCCGCCCCCAGCCTGGCTCCGGCCCAGAGCCGCCAGAGGGATCCTCGCACACAATGCCCCTTTGTGCCCGCCTGCCAAGAGGCCCGCGCCGGCTTGCTCGGCGCATCTGGGTCACGGCTTCGAGGGAAACCCCCAGCTCCCTGGCCTGGAGCCCCAGCCCCGCTGACCCCAGGACCCCTTGGCCCGAGGCCACGCCCCCCGGCCCCCCCACTCAGCTCCAGCCGTGTCCCGTCTCTGCTCTGCCCCCGGCCACACTGTCGCCGCTCGAGGCTTCACCCTGGCCGGCGGGCGCAGGGGTGGGGGGAGCTGAGTGAAGGTGGGGTGCAGGGGCGGACACAGGCCTGCAGGTGACCCAGGGCCCCCCCCCCACAGAGTCAAGTCCCTGCACAAGGGACCGTGACCACGGGCAGCCCTGCACACCCCGCTGCCCACAGGGGCTCGGAGCCAGCGGGGAGGGCGAGGCCAGGCCAGGCTGTCCCCTCTGCACGCCACGCCTCTCCGGCCCCCGGCCACTCCCTGCCCCGCCCCCTCAGCCCCTTCTTCACTTTGGCACCAAGGAGAAGGCGGCCCTCACCCCAAAGCTGGGGCTCAGCCGCCACAATGTCACAGGTCATGCAGAGGTGGAGAGAGACGTGCCTAGACTCCGGCAGGGACAGGAGAAGGAGATGCAGACAGGGACACTCAGCACAGCCCGGCACAGAGAAGCACGCTCGGGGCACACGCCGAGTCAGACACGCATGCCTGTGTACACGTGCTCACACGCGCACACGCGCACACACTCATGCGCACACACACACAGAGGCACACGCACACACACGTGCACACACACATGTATACATGCACATGCACATATGCATGCACATACACACACATGCACGTGCACACATGCACACATGCGCACACACATGCACGCACACGCACAAACACACAAACACACACCCCTGTCCCCAGCCATGTCCAGCGTCACAGAAACACAGAGCCATGGTCAGTGCAGCCAGTGCGGCCGCTGGCCTCTGCACGTGCTGGCCCACAGCTCTGCCTGCACCTGGGGTGGGGTCTGCAGCTCCCCAAAGTCCCAGACCCCGGACGCATCTGGGTCCCTGACTCTCCCAGGCTTCCTGCTGCTCGCCGTCCTGCCAGCTCCCACCCTCCGCTCGGCGGGCAGTGCTGGTCCAGCCTGGGCAGGGTCACCCTCCTTCTGGGCAGTGGGCAGTGGGCAGTGCCGGTCCAGCCCTGGGCAGGGTCACCCTCCACCCGGGCAGTGGGCAGTGCTGGATCAAGCACAATGCTGTGTGGCCCCAGGCGAGTCACTCGGCCTCTCTGCTCGTCCAAGGCCTCGTGCTGCCCCTCCCCCTGCTGAGGGGCCACAGTTGAGTCCCGGGGCCTGTCTCCGGGCAGCTGTGCCGCTGCCTCTTCCCTGCCCGGGTCCCTGCGCTGGGAGCGGGGGTGCGCCCTGGGGGCGAGGGGGCCGCACACGGCAGAGCCCCCATCTGTGCTGCCGGGGGCCCGCAGGCTGGGCGCGTCCCGTCACCGCCTCCTGCCCACTTTCCCAGGTGGCCAGGTGCAGGGGGCCAGTGGCTCTGCTCTGCGGGGCCCCAGGGGACCCCGAGAGAGGCTGGTGGGGTGGGTGGGGGAAGGTCTTCGCAGCAGTCACTGTCACCCTGTCTCCACACAGGGAAACCGAGGCAGCGCGGCCCCCGAGGGCCCTGGGCTCCGCCCGCAGGGGCAGGGCGCCTGGAAAGCCCCTTCTGGGGGCAGCAGGCCCGGGGCGGCCGGACAGTGGACCGAGAGTCCCTCGGCTCCAGACCCTGCCCTTCCCGAGACAGAACTTTCCAGAAACGCGCCATTGGAAAAGCCCCGCTCTGGGAATGCTGCCTCCCCCCATGGGAACCGCGGGACCACATGGCCAGGACCTGACCCCCGGAGTTGGCGGGACACCCTCGAGCCAGAGCCGCCCTTGGTTCCCCACCGAGGCCCGGGCCTGGGGACCAACTTCTCTTGGCCGGACCCGCCCCACCCAGCCCTGCGCTCTGTCCCCAAAAACTCCGGGGCAGACACAGGGTCCCTCAGACGCGTATCTGGGGCACGTAGCCCCCGGGGGGGTGTCCCTCGGGCCGGAGGGGGTGATGAGGGCGGAGGGGCGACTCCCGGGGGCGGGAGCAGCTTCTGGGTCCCAGAGACAGACCCCAGGGCCGGGGGGTGGAGGGGGCATCAGGGAGAAGGGGGGCCCTGCAGGTGATAGGGACCGTGGGCTTCTCGGCCAAGCGGGAGGGCCACAGGAAGGTCATGACCTACGACCCACTTCCTAGTTGCGCCCCATCGTATTTGGGGGTGAGGGTTCCAAAGCTGGGGTCAAGATGGGGGGAGGGGCTCCACCCCACCCCTTAGCCCACAGGGCTGGGCAGGTCACTGCAGGGTCCAGGGGGCTCAGGGTACCTCCAGAACCACGCCAGGGGGTGCCGGGGGTGCCCAGGGAGGGGGTCTATGTGGCTCCAGGGATGAAATCAGCTTCTTGCTCGCACCCTGAACCCTGAGCTCTGTTCTCACCACACCGCCCGCCCTTGTCCCATCTTAGAGATGAGGACATTGAGGCTCAGAGGGGCGAAGGCCCCGATCCAAGGTCACATCATGGTGAACCTGATTTGAACCCGATTCTGAGACCCCAGAAGCCAGATTCTTCCCGTCTCCTCAGGGCCCTGGGGTCTGGCCGGGGTCAGGAGGGGACAGAGTGACTGTCCTCACCTTGGCCAGCGTGACCGTCACTTCCCAGCTCGTGCCCTGCCCCCTCCCCCCGGGGTGAGCTCCTGCGTTTCAGACCCCTCTTCCCTCGAGCAGATAATCCTCAATGATGGGCCGGCTCAGCCCCGCTGCGGGGGGGCTGGCTCAGCCCCGCTGCGGGGGTCCGGCCTGGAGCGCCCCTGGGCCTAGAGGTCCGAGCCCGCCCCTGCCTCCCCGGGCCAGCTCCGAGGACAATCACTTTCTTTTTCTTGTAAAAGGAAGCGAAGTTGTCCGGTTTCACTCTGAGCCGCGTCTTTCCAGTAACTGAAGGCTCGAGCTGGGCCCCGCTGGGGGCAGCTTGCAGAACCCTGGGGGCTGCGGGGCCCCACCTGGGCCCTCCAGCAGCTGCGGTGTTTGCTTTTCCCTCCTGGCAGGTCGCGGTCCCGCAGCCGGGCTGCTGCGGTGGCGGGAGGTATTCTTAGCGCCTGCCGGGCGGCAGAAAGCAGAACTGCTTTTCAGTAAATGGCATCACCCGGAGGGAAGTCTGCCCGCAGCGCCTCCCGGCCAGGCCGCGGGGTCTCCACCGAGGGCCCCCGCGCTGGGCGTCCCAGGGGGCCCGGCCGGCTGACGCTGCAGTTCCAGGGCCCACATCCGGCGGGCAGCGACTGACTCAGCACTCTGGGCTTCTGCAGCTGGGCGGGCGGGGGGCACGGGGCAGCTGGACACCCCGCTGGGCTCGCCCCCACCCCCTCCTTCCACACGGGTGGCGCTGGTTCCAGACAAAGAGCCTGTCCCGGGCCAGGCCGCCATGGCAGAGGTGCCGGGGTGGAGGGTAGATTCTCCTCACCCATCGCTCTCCCTCTCTCCTTCCTCTCTCTCTCCCTCTCTCTTCGTCTCCCTCTCTCTCCCTCTCTCCCGCTCTACCTCTCTCTCCTTCTCTCTCCTTCTCTCTCTCTCCCTCTCTCCCTCTCTCTCCTTCTCTCTCTCTCCTTCTCTCCCTCTCTCTCTCCTCTCTCTCCCTCTCTCTTTCCTTCACTCTCCCTCTCTCCCTTTCTCTTCCTCTCCCTCTCTCCCTCTCTCTCCCTTTCCCTCTCTCTCCCTCTCTTTTCTTTCCCTCTTCGTTTGCCTCTTTCCCTTCTCTTCTCCTTCCTTCCTCCCTCCCGCCTCCCCCACTCCCTACTTCCTTCCTTTCTTCTTTCCTTCCTTCCTTTCTCTCGCATTCCTTCTCTTCCTCCTTTCTTCTTCCCTCCCTCTCATCTTCTCTCCCTCCTTTCTTCTTCTTTCCTTCCTTCCTTCCTCTCTCTCCTTCATTTGCCTCTCTCCCTCCCCTCTTTCCTTCCTTCCTCCCTTCCTCCCTCCCTCCTTTCTTTCTTCTTTTTCTTCCTTTCTTCATCTCTCTTTCCTTATTTCTTTCCCTCTTTCTCTTCCCTTCTCCTTTCCTCCCTCCCACCTTCCTCCCTCCTTCCTCCCTCCTTTCAACCTTTCCTCCCTCCTTCCTTCCTTCTTTCTCTTCCTTCCCTCCTTCCTCCCTCCCTCCCTTCCTTCCTTCCTTCCTTCCTTCCTTCCTTCCTTCCTTCCTTCCTTCCTTCATTTCCTTCTTTCTCTCTTTCTTCCTTCCCTCTCTCTTTCTGTCTGTCTCTGTCTCTCTCTCCCTCTCTCTTCCCCCAGTTTTTATTAAGGCACCAGGACTGACAATCCAACTGCTGGTGGAGTCTCATGACAGAAGAGTTTCACCCTCCCCTCCCGGCCCCCGCCAGCGTCAGTGTCCCCCACCATGTCCAGAGGTCACTTCCGGCCGCCTGCCCTCCAGGCGTAGTAAACCCAGGTCCGCACAGCCGGCTCTCAGGTCCTGCTGCCACTGGCCCTGAGAAGTGTCCCAGCGCTGAGATGATGGATTCTGTCCTGTCACCCCTCCCGCCTCGCTCAGCGTGGGTCCCTCGAGCTGTGTCCTGGGGTGTGTGTGATCAGGGCTGCGGTGGACACGGGAGCACAACTGTCCTTTCAAAGCAGCCTTTGGGGGCTGGGGTAGGTGCGGAAGTGGAGCTCCTGTGTCCATAGGGAAGCTCCCTTCTTAGTTTTGTGAGAAGTTTCCTCGGCCTTCTCCAAAGAGGCCCGTCAGTCAAGGCGAGACGATGCTCAGAGTGAAATTGCTGGGGGCCGGGGCCCGAGCAGGGCGTGATCTCGGCTCTCAGCCCAGCGCCAGGCCTCAGGCGAGACCTCCCGTCTCGGTTCCCGGCCCTGCTGTCTGCTGAAGGGAGAGGGGGACAGTACAGTGACCGGAGCCGGGGAGAGCCTGAACGAACCGGCGCGCTGCCCCATGACGCACCGGACGGATGGACCGGGGGTCCACGACCTCTCTTCCTCACCCCAGCGTGGCCAGCCCGAGCGACGGTGCCCCTTGAGCTGTCCAGCTCCCCGGTGCTGGCTCTGTCCTTCCTCGGTTGCAAAACCGTCCTGAGTGTCGCCACCAGCCCCCAGGAGGGCAGAAGGGAACCTGCCTGGTCGGGGCAGTGGGAAAGACATCAGGACGAGCCACCAGCCCCAGCCCGGGGCTCTCGGAGGCGAGGGCCTTGGGGTCCACGGCCCGGACAGCGGGCTGCAGCCCACCCCCCCAGCAGGGGCCACGCCCAGGGGGGCCGGCTGAGCGTCCTGCAGCCCCTCGGGGCTCAGCCGTGCGCAGGCGCAGAAGCTGGCGGGCAGAGCGCGGGCTCCAGGCCGCCCTGGGCGAGGGCCCACGTTGGCAGAGGCGCCGGTGCCCCCCCGGGTGACTGCGCCCACAAGTGTCTGGGACCGAAAAGTCATGTGCGCACGCCTGAGCACTTTGCGTGTTTGGAGATTCTCGCTGAAGCGTGTCGTGTGCTTAAGGGAAACGAAGAGAGACCTCGGCCCCCTCCGCTGCCCTCCCCCACGGTCTCACGCTCAGCCTCTGTCGCTCGGCGTCTGAACCGAGGCAGGCGTTGGCACGGGACCCAGCCGAGGCCCCGAGCTTCTGCAGCAGGGGGGTCCCCCCTGTGGCCAAGTCGACCAGCCCAGTCCATCTCTGTCCTGGACTCCCGAAACCACATATATATGTATATGTGTATATATATATATGTGTATGTGTATATATATATATACATATATATATATACACGTGCCTCTCGGAGAGCCCGGCAAGCTACCGAGAGTATCCTGCCCGCACGGTAGAGCCTGGCAAGCTCCCCGTGGTGTATTCGATATGCCAAAAGCAATAACAATAACAGGGCTCATTACCCTGACCCTGAAAGAGCCTCCAATCATTTGGAAAGATGAATAAGGAGAGGCTGCTAAAAATCTCAGGGCTGGGACGAATGGAGACGTTACTGGCGCCCGCTTCAGTAAATCCACAAACAACGGGATGACAGTGATACAGTGCTTTCTAGAAAGGCACAGAAATGAAGTACCAGGGTGTGGATGGGGCCTCGTCTTTGAAGCTGCATGAGGCCCTAGAGACCCCCCTTGCAAGGGCGGGGGGCGACATAGCCTCTGCCAGGCCAGCCCTGGCATCCGGCCTCCCTCTGCCCTCTGGAGGGGGGGGAGCAGAGAGCGTGTGTGTCTGTGTGAGCGCCGGCTTCCGTGTCTCCTCCCAGGACGGAGTTTCCCAGCCCGTGTCCAGGCAGTGCCTCACTGCCGTGTGCAGAACCGTCCCTGTCCCGCCTTCCCACAGGGGGACGGACGGATCCAGTTTCTCCAGCCCTGCTGTGCTTTAGTCATGCTGTGAGTGGGGACGGTTCCTGCGGTCTCACTTTGCATCTCCGGCGTGACTAATGGCCTCGAAAGTCTTCTCAGGGGCTTATTTGCATGCAGGTATCTTCAGGGCGCTGCTTCTTCCCGTCCGTTGTTTATTTTCTGTGGGGATTCTTGATGACGCGCGGCTCTGGGCGTTCCGGGTCCAAGGTGATGTTTAGGTCTCAGTGGCCAGTCAGGGCCAGTCAGATGTGCGGTTGGCGAATCTTCTCTCCCAGCCTAGAGTTTGTCTTTCATCCGCTTCAAGGCCTCTCTCTTTTTTTTTTTTTTTTGCTTTTTTGGGGGTCACACCTGGCGATGCTCAGGGCTTCCTCCTGGCTCTGCACTCAGAAATTACTCCTGGTGGTGCTCAGGGGACCATATGGGATGCTGGGGATCGAACCCGGGTCAGCCGCGTGCAAGGCAAACGCCCTCCCCACTGTGCTAAGGCTCCAACCCCTCGAGGTCTCTTTCAGTGGAACCAAAGGTGCCTGTTGTGAGGAGACCCCCCCCCTCAGTTCTCTTTCTGAATCAGCCTTTTTCTGTTCACTTCTATTCATTCTTTGTCCTTAGATCCCGAAGGTTGACTTTATCCTATTTTTTAAAGATTAATGTTCTATAGTTTTCTGTTGCACACTTAAGTCTGTGGCCCTTTTCTTAGTTCATTTTTGTAGAAGGTGTGAGATTTGGATCAAAGTTGATTTCTGGAGAGTGGTGGGGGAGGAGGGGGGTGCTACTCAGCCTATGGATTCGTTCAGCATTACTTATTGGCCAAAGCGCTCTTTCTTCCATTGAATTGATTTTGTTTCTTTGTCAGGAATCATCTGGGCATATCGGCGTAGGTCTGCTTCACGGCCTTCCTGGGCGTGCCACCCACCCCTCAATGTCCCCTGCCACACTGTCCTGGGGATGTCATCCAGGCAGAATTCTTGACCTGGGCTAGAGGATGTTCCTTCCCACTTCACAGAAAACTAAACACCATATTTTAATCCAACAATAAATGAAGAGACAAAGTTCTGATCCCCAACTTCTTCATTTAATAAAAACAGGCTGGATCAGGGGCATAACCCCCCCCCCCAACACACACACACACACACACACACACACACACACACACACACACACACTCCAGGGTTGATTCCCTGGAAGCTTGTGCCCTCCTGAATCTTAGCAGGGGTGGCCCGGGGGACCCCTAAGCATTGCCAGGGTGGCCCTGGTGATCCCTCGCATCTAAGGGCCTGAAAGCACCACATCCTGGGGCCCCCCAGACCCCTGGGTGTCACTTGGGAGCCCCCCTACCATCAAAGACAAGAGAATATTGAGGCTCAGATGGTAATGGGGCCATCGAAGGTTCATGGTCCTCCTTTAAAATCGCAGTTTATGGGGCCAGAAAGATAGCACAGTGGGTAGGGTGCTTTGCTGCCTTGCATGCAGCCAACCCAGGTTTTGTTTCCAGACCCCCATACGGCGCCCCGAGCACTGATAGGAGTGATTCTCGGGTATAGGACTACGATTGAGCCATGAGCACGGCTGAGTGGGGCCCCAAAACAAATTGCAGTTGAGAGAGACCTGGGTCAAGTTGTCGATGGGTCACCAGGGGACTACATTTCCCAATGATCTTTGTGGCCAGGTGGGACCATGTGACCCATGCTAGCCAATGAGATAAAAGGGAAACTGCTGGGTCCGTGGGCACCTTCTCGCTATCTCTCCTTTCCCTCTGGCCGGACGCTGGTCCCAGGATCACGGCAGAAGTGCCTGGCTGAAGAGGGCAGCGCCCCTTCAGTGAGGAGAACTGAGTGACCATGTGACCGAGCTGCTTCCCTGTCCCATCCCAAAGACCCAAACGTCGGCATGGATCGATGAAATATTGGAACACTATTAATACTTTTAATTCATCTAAAAAACGCAACTTCCACAGCATCAGTCCTGGCACAGTGTAAAACCATTTCCTCTGCCCTTGGCAGTGCCCCTGTTCGGAAACTACAGCTCTTAAACCGCTGGGCAGGTGTTAGTCACGCGGCTTGTGCAACTAGGAAAAAGAGAGGCCCAGAGAGGGAAGGGCTGTGCCTAACATCACACAGCAAATCCGGGCTGAGCCCTGAGGATTCCTCTAGCCAGTATAACTGACTTCTATGAACCTCTGATTCCCTCTCTTAAAGGGCGGACAAGTCTGGGCATGGGTCATCTAAGACTTCAAGTGGACGATTACCAAAACAAATCATAATTAATAATTCCTTTGGAGCCAGGTCAGAGAGCTCCCGGGGCCGGGTGGCGCCTCTGGATCCTGGTGTGGGGAAGGAGTCATTTCAAGGCTTCCTGCCGTCCTCGGGCCGGGGGGAGCCGTTCCCTACCTTTCCTGGGCCATGGGGGAGCCCTTAATGATTTCTTTGGCTTGCTTCCAGATCTTTTCATTTTATTCTATTTATTGAATCACCGTGAGATACAGTTACAAGCTCTCATGATTGAGTTTCAGTCACACAATGATCGAACACCCGTCCCTCCACCAGTGCGCATTCTCCACCACCAATGTCCCCAGTACCCCCCCCCGCCACCCCCACCCCGTCACACCCCCTGCCTCTGTGGCAGACACTTTCCTTCTTTCTCTCTCTCTACTCTGGGGCATTACGGTTTGCGATACAGACGCTGAGAGGCCATCGCGTTGGGTCCTTTATCGACTTTCAGCACGCACCTCCCATCCCGAGGGGTCCCTCCAGCCACCATGGACTCAGGGGTCCCTTCTCCCTCCGGATGCCCTTTCGCAGGGGAGCCCTGGAAGGGTCCCCAGTGCACGTGGCTTGGGCACCTGCTACCACGTGGTGCGGTTCTCGGATCCAGAGGCCCGTGACCCTCTGGAGTGGAGATTGTCTGTTCAAGGTTAAAGGGAATAAGGAGGAAGACCGCAGGGGACGGACGGGGAGATGCGCCACCATCAAGGACGCCTCTCCAGATCCTTTAGGTCAGTTGCTCACCATGGCCGAGCCGGGTGGGTTTAAGGGCCTCAAAACGAACAACTTTGATGAGGCGGGATTCCTGACCCGTGTGCGCCGTGAACCCTCTTCCACTGCGTAGACGTGACTTCCCGGCCACTGACTTCACTACTTGGTGCCTTGGTTTTCCCCTTCTATGAGATGGGTTTCATAAAAAGGGCCATTTTAGCTCAAAGGGAGGGAGCGTGGGCAAAGCTCTTGGCACGGCGTCTGGTGTGTAGTAGGGCCCCTACCTGAGTTCACTCTGACATATATGCTCCTTTAAGATCGATTCAGACAAGGAGAGTTCTGTGTTCCATAAGTCTCAGCTTGGTGGACAAGTGAAGGCGGGCTTTGAGGCATGCATAGGAGTTTTCTAGGAAACTAATATGAGCCAGTAAGCATTGATGGCAGGTGTTGGTGGACACCTGCGTGGATGTCCATCTACTCCAGCTGCTGCAGAGACCCACAACTTTCCACTCAACACTTCAGTCCAGCTGTGGACATATGCTGCACTCCAGAATGTAGGTGCCCCTGGGGCTGGGTCGATAGCACAGCCGGGAGGGCATTTGCCTTGTAGGTGGCTGATCTGGGTTTGATCCCCGGCATCCAATATGGTCCCTCGAGCATGGCCAGGAGTGATCCCTGAGCACAGAACCAGGAGTAAGCGCTGAGCTACGCTGGCTGTAGCCCCAATTTTTTAAACATGTTTGTTGTGCTGAAGTTAGTCCTCAGCTCGCCACTGGCGGCGATGTCCCCAGTTTCCTCGGCTTCGGCTGGAGTCACTCGGAGGTGCCCGGGCTGGCATGGCTCCCAGAAGTCCTCAGTAAGTTTGAGGGCTGGACATTCCCGGTGCTGGCCAGCTTGATAACCCGGGCTGTGCCTGCACCTCCTAGCCATTCCTTTTTAATTTTTTTTCTTTTTGGGTCACACCCGGCGATGCACAAGGGTCACTCCTGGCTCTGCACTCAGGAATTACTCCTGGCGGTGCTTGGGGGACCCTATGGGATGCTGGGAATTGAACCCAGGTCGACCACATGCAAGGCAAGTGCCCTCCCTGCTGTGCTATAGCTCCAGCCCACCTTCTAGCCATTTCTCTCCATCCATCCATCCATCCCATCCATCCATCCAATCCCATCCCCCTGCTCCCACTCACCCATTCCCACCCACTCACCTGTTCAACCGCCCATTCCTGTTCATCCCCACCGTCCACCACACACTTGCCCCCTTCATCTCCCCACCCATCCATCTATTCCCCATCAATTTACCCATCACATATTTATTATTCCATCATTCACCCACCCACCCCTGCACCCATCTACCCACTCTCTGACCTTTCCACCCCAGCACACCGATTTGTCCATTCCCCCACCCACCCACCCACCCAGGCAGCCCCACAACCCATCTATGCATTCACCCGTTTTTTTCGACCCACCTCTGACTCACCTACCCTCCGTCTATCCCACCCCATCTGCCCGTCACCCACCCATCCCGGAGCACACTTAGCGTTCCGGGGGACCAAGCCCCGACTTGGCCGGGGTGTGTGTGTGGGGGGGGAAACTTTGAATAAATTTCTCCTGGGGCTGATACTCCAAACAGAAGGGTGGATGGCAAAGAAGCCTATAAACAGTTAATGTGGGGCTGGAGTGATAGCAGAGCGGGGAGGGCGTTTGCCTTGCACGCGGCCGACCCGGGTTCGATTCCCAGCATCCCATATGGTCCCCTGAGCACCGCCAGGGGTAATTCCTGAGTGCAGAGCCAGGAGTGACCCCTGAGCATCGCTGGGTGTGACCAAAAAAGCAAAAAAAAAAATAATAGTTAATGTGATGAGAGAGGGTGAGACGCGCTGGGCAGGGAAGTCAAGCCAGGGACAGGGCGTGTGGATGGAGGGACCGAGCGAGGCCAGAACGTGCCAATTCTGAGCCCCTGTCGCAGCCCCTGTTCTCTTATGGCCGGAGGGATGGGGTCGGGCCATTTGACTCATCCTCCAGCTCAGAGCAGCCCTCAGAGGGCCGTGGCTGGAGCTGGGGTTCCAATGTTCGCACGACTCCCCCTCCCCGCCAAGACTGCTGCAAGGAGTGTGTGCAGGGCCCCCGAGTTGCTTGGCCTCTGCCCTGGACAGGCTCAGCTCAGCACCCGCCAAGGGTCCGCCTGTGCTTTCCCCTCTCATGGTCTCGGGGACCAAATCAGAAGCTTGGACTCTCATTCCAGCTCACCTGGACCCAATCCTGCCCCAGGCCCTTTGCACTTGCTGAGCGGCCCCGGTCTGCAGGATTCAGCTCCAAGGTCGCCTCAGAGAGGCCCCATCCCGCACCACTCCGGGCCCCTCCTCAGGTGCACCTTAGCCCCGACACCCGGCCACTCACCTGGGGATTCTCCTTCACATGCTCTGGAACCGTCTCGGTGGGTGCTTCACGCCTGACTCTGCTCTGGTGTCAGCCCCACGGAGGGAGAGAATGCCCCACCACCTAGATCAGCACACGGGGTGCCTGGGAAACACCAGGAGGACGAACAAGGGGGCCACAACGCCTTTATTTTTACCCTGAAAAGTCCCAAGAGTAGTAGAGATAAGGGCCAGGAGGTCTGCCCCATGGCTTGGAAGCCAGCCTCACATGCTGGGGGAAAAGGCAGCTCAGATAGAGAAGGGAACACCAAGTAAAGGGGGTCTGGAGGACCCACTCGGGATGGGAGATGGGTGCCGAAAGTAGACTATAGACCGAACATGATGGCCACTCAATACCTGTATTGCAAGCCACAACACCCAAAAGGAGAGAGCGAGCAAAAGGGAATGCCCTGCCGCAGAGGCAGGGTGTGGGGGGAGGGGGATGGGGGCAGGAGGGATACTGGGACCATTGGTGGTGGAGAATAGGCACTGGTGGAGGGATGGGTACTCGATCAATGTATGACTGAAATGTAAACACGAAAAAAAAGAAAAAAGAGTCATTGTTATCATATAACTGATGCTTTTTTAGCCTCTTCAATGACAGGGTTTGGTCATTGAAGATTTTTAGCTATTGTGCTTTATGCTTGACATCCTCTTTGACCCCTTCCTAGAAGCCCAACAAAATGACCGTGTTGAGGCTTGCATCCTTCTAGACACTTCTGCATTCTCATATGTGTTGGCTTTAAGAATTGTTGAGTGTGCGTGTGTGTGTGTGTGTGTGTGTGTGTGTGTGTGTAGGTTTCTACAAGGGATGGGTCAGCAAGGGTTCAGAGTTGCAAACGATATAGGCAACTCTGAGTTTTGAGACGGTTTGATTTTACTTGGGCATATAATATCGCCAGCTGACGCACCCCTTCCCAGTGCTCACACCGCTGTGAATATTTTCTGCAGATCAGCTGACATTCCCAAAAGGAAATCACTCTCGACCGTGAGGGTGAGCCTCTCTAATCACTTGAAGGCCTTAGCAATTTCCTGAAGTGGTGCCTCAGACCGGTGGCTGGGAGAGGTGTGAGGGGAGCTGTGGGGTCCACGGGGAGGGGGGGGGAGGGGCTCTGGGGGTTCTAGTTTTTCCTTTTTTTTTTTTTTGGTCATACCCGGAGATGCACAGGGATTACTCCTGGCTCATGCACTCAGCAGTTACTCCTGCCGGGGCTCGGGGGACCCTATGGGATGCTGGGACTCGAACCCGGGTCGGCCGCGTTCAAGGCAAACGCCCTCCCCACTGTGCTAGCACTCCAGCCCCAATGTTTTATTATTATTATTTTTTTTTTGACAGAGGCTGGTTGCACAGCTGTGTCTGTTTCTGGCGGCTCGTCTAACCCTCACTTCCTAACCCGTGTACTCCTCTGTACACAGGATGCACTGCAGAGAAAGAAAATCGCAAATGAGGGAGAGGGCGGGGGGGGGGGGTCCCTTGAGCGACCCCCGGCAAGAGAGCCTGGAGCACAGAGCCGGAAGCAGCCTCTGAGCACCACTGAGGACAGCCCCGCCCGGCCCAAGAAGAAAGAAAAAGTTTGGAAGCAAACCAGGGGTCCCGAATGGGGAGTGAGCAGGAAGGAGCGGAGCCCACGGCAGATGCAGGACGGGCTCAGGTGAGCCGCATCTCTGGGGCTCCAGGTGGGCCCCAGGTGCCGGCTGCGTTCTCTGATTGGTGGGGTCGGGTCACGTGCCCACTCTTGCCGCGGGGGAGGCGGAAGTGTGTGCCCCCCGCCCCCCCATCCCCCGTGCCTCGTGCAGCCTCCGGGATGCCCGCGTGGAATTCCGCGTTCTGGGCGAGTTCTGGGCGCCCGGAGCGCTGCTCCGCTCTACGCCCGCGAGCACTGTGCGTGCGGCCACCTCCGCCGTCCCTCCGCCCGTGGTGGAGAAGGTCAGGTCCGCTCAAAAAGCGCGTTTCCTCGTTCCAGCGGGACCTTCCGAGGCTTCTCTCGTGCCTGCTCGGGGTGTTTCATTTTCTTCAACCATGGCCCCGTTTTCCTAATAGGTTAAAGGGTTTTTTTGTTTGTTCTGCGGGATTCTTTTTTTTTGGGGGGGGTCACACCCAGCGATGCTCAGGGGTTACTCCTGGCTCTGCACTCAGGAATTGCTCCTGGCGGTGCTCAGGGGACCATATGGGATGCCGGGGATCGAACCCGGGTCGGCCGCATGCAAGGCAAACGCCTTACCTGCTGTGCTATGGCTCTGGCCCTCTGCGGTATTTACATAGGATGGAGTAAAATGCTTTGTCCGCCAGAAAGCGCAGGGGTAAGGTGCTTGCCTACCATGCACTTGACCCCAGTTTAATCCCCAGCCCCCCATATGGTCCCCCAAGCCCTGCCAGGAGGGATCCCTGAGCCCAGAGACAGGATTAACCCCTGCATCAACAGGTGTGTGGTCCTGAGTGAGTATTGGGTGCCCTGAGCACCTCTAGGAGTGACCTCTGAGCACAGAGGCAGGAGTAAGTAAGCTCTGAGCACTGCTGGGTGTGCCCTGCCAGAAAAAAAAAAACCCGCAAATTAATTCAAATGTTTTAAATATCATTTGCTCGAGTAATACTGCAAACATTTTTACCTGGTTGTCCTTTGCCTCTTAACTTGGGGAGACCATAAACCAGAGGGTCGGGGCTGGAGCGATAGTACAGTGGGTGGGGCGTTTGCCTTGCACACGGCCGACCCAGGTTCGATCCCCATAATCCCATGTGGTCCCCCAAGCACCGCCAGGAGTAAGTCCTGAGTGCAGAGCCGGGAGTAACCCCTGAGCATTGCCGGGTGTGACCCAAAAAGAAAAAAAAAAAGAGGGACAAGAATCCCCAAACCAGCTTGTATGGGGCTGGGGAATGAACTCTGAGAGGAAACCGTGAGGACAGAGGGGAGGGAAACTTCCGGGCCTGGCTCCCCTGGTCCCCACCAGCCCTGGGAACATTTTGCAATCCCTCTCCCGGTCAGCCTTTCATTTCCTTCTTCTAGCCACCAAGAGAAAATAGCCATGCACCGACCACTGGACTTCGTAATTTTTCATATTAGCATTTTTTTTTATCCAAGCAAATTGACAGCAGTCGGTGAGGGGGAGGGGGCCACCCCCCCCCCCCCGCCCCGAGAGCTGATCAGCCCCCTGTGGAGTTATTCGTGTGTTGGCCTTGTGACTAAGGGGTTTTGTCAACTCCCACAGAAGCGCCAATAGTGGACAAAAGGGAAAAGGGTGTCTGGGGCCTGTGGTTCCAAATGGCCCGAGGTGGGTCTCAGAGACAGCTGAAAATATCCTTGAAAATCCTGTGTGGACTCATCAAAGGCCCAAAGATTGTGGTTTCGGGGAATACAAGTGCAAATATGAAGCACAAAGTCCAGGGTCAGTCAATTAGAGCCCTAGGGACCAAGCCCGGCCCTTTGCCTGTTTTATAAATAAAGTTTTATTGGCAGAGGGCCACGCCCCCTCGGCAGCTTGCCTCTGACTGCTTCCACAGCTCGGTGGCATGGTTGGACAGACCACGTGACCCACAAACCCAAATCTATGGATTGTCTGATGCTTTATAGAGAAAGTCCGTTGCACCCTGAGCTAAGGACTGAAAAAGAGTAAAATAGATGAAAATTCAATGTAAAAAGTGTTTGGCAGGAGTGGGGCGGGGGGGGGGGGAGGGAAACCGGAACTCGGTGGTGGGAAATGTAACTGGTGAAGCAGAGGGTGTTAGGACACTCTGTGACTGAGTGCCAACCGTGAATAATTTTGTAACTATCTCACAGTGATTCGATACAAATTTTCATTTTAAAAAGTTTGGCCAACCATGAGTCTGGTGTTGCTTCGGTTTGAGGAACACTTGGCTTATCTGACTCAGTGCTCAGGGATCACGTGATCCCGGGGATGATGCCAGGGATCAAACCAGGGTCAGCCCCTCGCGAGGCGAGCACCTCCCCCACCATCCTGTCTCTCCCGCTCCCACCATGAATCTTTTAAGTGAAATGCAGCGGGAATGTGTCTTCCGGTCCATCCGACGGAGAAAGGCGGGACGTTGGGTCCAGACCCTTGAGGAACAACCACAGTCCACAGCTGCTTCACTGCCCAACCTGCACAAGCGCCTCTCGCCTCTCCATCTCCTGTGTTGGGGCTGGAGCAATCGCACAGCGCAGAGGGCATGTGCCTTGCATGCTGCAGACCCAGATTTGACCCCCAGCCACCCCCCGAGCCTGCCAGGAGGGATCCCCGAGCACAGAGCCAGGAGTCCATGATTTGCATACTGGCTGCAACCCCCTCTCCCACTAAAATAAAGTAACTAAAAGGGGAGGGTGCTGGCAGGGACCCCCGAGAGTGTGGGGAGGTAAGCCACTAGACCTGGGAGCGAGGGGCTGGCTGGAATCTCGGGGCCCTGCTCAGCGTCATGGATGTGCCCCTTCCCCGCAGTGGGGCTTGAGCACTCGGGTCCCTCTCCGCCAGCCTTGGGGTCGTGTGTGTAAGCGGGATCAGAGTGGTTTCCATCATCCGGACCGCCGTGGGGACTTAACATGGCCGCCAGCACCCAGGAGGCGGTGGGCGCTGTGGAGCCCCCCTGGGACCCCGGCCGGCCGGCCACTCCTGAGCTGTCCACTCGGTCTGGAGGTCGACTGTCCTCCTGCTGCGTGCGGCAAGCAGCCCTCTGAGCCCGCTGCGAGCCGGCTCAGCCGTTTCCACCAGCGGTTGTTTATTTAACTGTCCTCTGAAGTAACTCCCCGGCCATCAAAGGGCTGTTTACTAACCCACAATTAGCCTTCCTGGAACAACAAATAAACAGAAACCTAATTAAGCGTGTCTCTGCCGGCTCAAGGCACAGCCATCGAAAAGGCTGGACAGAGCAGCTGTCGGTTAAGTGAGCAGCGGGGGGATGTATGGAGCACCGACATGTGGGTGTGCGGACGCACGAGCACCGACAGCAGGGAGGTGGGTGGGCTTGTGGATGGAAGGAGAAGGTGAGGGTGGATGGAGAGATGTGAAAATGGATGGAGAGATGAATGGATGGAAGAAAGAGAAAAGGGTAGAGATTAAAGAATAGAGAGACAAGTAGATGGGTGCATGGATGGATGGATGGATGGATGGATAGATGGACAGATGAACGGATGATAGATTGATGGAGGAGTGATTGGAAGGACTAGTCAGATCAATAGAAGAATGGATAGGTAGATGGATGTGTGGATGGATAGATGGGGAATTAGAAGGGATGAACAGAATAAAGGGAGTTAGATGAATAGATGTTTGGGTTTTGCGAAGAAGGAAGGGAGGGAAGGAAAGAAGGAGGGAAGGAAAGTGGATGGGAGGGAGAATGGAAGGAAGAATGAGTAGATGGATGGGTGAATGGGTGGGTAGGTGGATGGATGGATGGATGGATGGATGGATGGATGGATGGATGGATGGGTGAATGGGTGGGTGGATGGATGGATGGATGGATGGATGGATGGATGGATGGATGGATGGATGGGTGGGTGGATGGGTGGATGGATGGATGGATGGATGGATGGATGGATGGATGGATGGGTGGGTGGATGGATGGATGGATGGATGGATGGATGGATGGATGGATGGATGGATGGGTGGATGGATGAGTGGGTGGATAGGTGGGTGGATGGGTGGGTGGTGGTTGGGTGAAACTTAGTGGCCAGTGGAAGTTCGAGGAGTTCGTCCTGCATCTGCGGCCAGCTGTGTTCTGTTCTGAGATGCCGTACCAGCGCCCAGGAGAAGCAGCTCTGACCTCAGAGTGTCCGAAGAATCTGAGTTTAAATTCCACCTGTGCCACGTGCCAGCTCTGCTGTCTCTGAGCGTGACCACCCCTCCATGGGCCTCACACACACACACACACACACACACACACACACACACACACACACGTTCTCAGGCAGGCGGGGCCTTGCCTGGGCCGGACAGGACAGAGGGCCCGTGGGAAGGACATTTTCAGGGAGACCTGGGCGCGGGTGTGAGTGGGAACGGGGCAGGGCCGGCGCCCTCTGGCCAGGGAGCAGCGCCTGCTATGTGTGCGGCAGGGGTGAGTCAGGTCGGGGAGGGGTGCAGCTGCGCCTGGTGAGCCCCAGCAGTAGGAGGCTCACCCAGTGCTCGCCACCTGCGCCCTGACGCCCAGTGCCCGCCTGGCAGGGGCCGTCTGAAGGAGCACAGGGCGAGGGGCCACCCAGGGCTAGGGAAACTGAGGCTCTTTGGGGGGCTCCCCCACGTGGCCATGCTTAAGAGGCTGGACTCACATCGGGCCGGAAGGGCTGTGGACTAGCCCCGGGTGGCCCCTCTGGTCACTGAGCGGGCCGGGGTCTCCTTCCCGGAGGCCAGGCGGGCTCTGGCAGGGCCCCTCACCCTGTGCTCCTGCAGGGCCGGAGCTCCCCCGGGAGAGTGACCGTGCTCCCGTTCGCTCCAGCGTGAACCGGCTGAAATCCCCGTCGCGGCCCGTCAGCCGTCTTTAAGGAGCAATGTGGCAGGGGCACCTCGTGAAACCTCCAGCTCTAACTGGCCACAAAACGCCGCCCCAAAAGGGGGTCCTGAGCCCCCCGAAGCAACGGCTCCCACGTCCTTCCCCACCCCAGTGCCATGGTGGCCCCCGACCTGCTGTCTGCCCCGGGGACCCACCGGTCTTGGTGTCCCGTCGATGCAGAACCACAACCACGTGACCCGCCTCTGCCCCCTCGGGCTTGGCTTAATGCTGGGAAATCCGCCGCGGGGAGCCTGTGTCAGAAAAACCATCCCCGGCCTGAGCGATGACAGCACAGCGGGGAGGGCGTTTGCTTGCAACCAGCTGACCAGGGTTCGACCCCCGGCATCCCCTGGGATCCCCCAAGCACTGCCAGGAGTGATTCCTGAGTGCAGAGCCAGGAGTGACCCCTGAGCATCGCCGGGTGTGACCCAAAAAGTAAAAGAACAAAAATGAAACCATCCTCCCCCCGTGTCGCCGTCGCCGTGCCGAGGGGCTCCACCAACCTTGGTCTCGGCGAGCTGGGGCTCACACGACTCTGTGACGGTGCCGAGGCTCGAGCCCAGGGGCCTTCTGCCCCCGGGCTCCCCCGGCCCCAGGGGAAGGACTTTCCAGGGAGATGCGGGGCCAGAGAGATGGGACAGCCGGGAGGCGCTTGCCTGACACACGGCCGACCCAGTGTTGATCCCCGGCACCCCCTGCGGCCCCGAGCCCCCCGGGAGGGATCCCTGAGGGCGGGACCGGGAGGAGGCCCTGAGCACCGCGAGGTGTGGCCCCCAGACAAATGGCAGTAAATAAATAAAGGGAAAGCATGTCACTGCCAGAAGGAGAGAATGAGCCCCGTGTCCCGTGTCCCGGGTGAAGAGCCCGTCTGACCGCACAGGTCAAGGACCGGGTCACAGACCGGGAAACCCGACCCCAGAGCCCCAGGGGCCGGCAGAGGCCTTTCGCCTCTAAGAGCCAGATGGAGCCGGGGGGGGGGGGGGGGGCAGGCCAGCCCGGGGTGCCCCGGGAGTCGGGAGGACAGCAGAGGGGCCCTCCTGCAGGGAGCACCTGCTCCCAGCTGGGTCCCCGGAGTCTCCCGGGCTCCGGAGGCAGGGAGGGTGCGTGAGGGTCCCGAGGGTGGACAGGTGTCAAGGGGAGAGCCAAAGAGGTGAGGCCTGTTGGGCGGCCAGTACTGGGGCCCAGAGAAGTCTGTGCTGGTGGCCACCTTCCTGGGCCCAGCCACTAGGCAGGCAGGCAGGACGACGCCCACTTCATGTCCGGCCTCTCTGCTCTGTTCCCCGGGGCACCCGCACACCTGCCCGTCTGTGCCATACTGCTTTCTTGTCTGTAGCTTTGTCAGCTAGTCTAGCACCGGGCCAGTGCTGTGCTCCCGCTCTGTCCTCCCTAACTGCCTTGGGCGTTTTCTGGTGGGCATCCTTGCCCAGGACCTGAGGTTCACCCCAACACACTGTTGCACTGCTATCCGTTCATCTGTCGTCCCGTTCATTGATTTGCTCAAGCGGGCACCAGTAACATCTCCATTGTGAGACTTGTTACTGTCTTTGGCATATTGAATACGCCACGAGGAGCTTGCCAGGCTCTGCCATGCGGGCGGGATACTCTCGGTAGCTTACCGGGCTCTCCGAGAGGGGCAGAGGAATCGAACCCAGGTCGGCTGCATGCAAGGCAAATGCCCTACCTGCTGTGCTATTGCTCCAGCCCAACACACAGGCCCAGAAATAGTAAGTGAGGAACCACGTCGGGACTCGGGGCTCTGTGGCCCAGGACTAAGGCTCCAGGGCCCGGGGGCCAGGAGGGGGCGGAGGGGGGCTGGGGAGAGGGTTGGTCCCACCGCACTCTCCACCCCTCTCTGCAGCATCAACGGGCTCTTGCAAGACAGCTTGCCCTTCGAGTCCAAGGGAGAGCTCTGTCTGCCTGCATAGTCGAGGCCCAGGGGGGTGCGCCCTGCTGGGGGGTCAGGGTCAACACCAGCTTCCTCATGCCCCCCCCGGGGCTGGGCAACCTGTGTGCCCAGAGTCCACGGCCCTTCCGCGCCCCCACCCCGTGCCCAGCGGGGCCCTGGCTTGCAGGCCTTGGGGCCCTTCTTAGGTCACGCCCCGGTCCCCTGCCGTGCCTGGCGGTGGGGGACGGTGGGGGCGGGTCAGGTCCCAGGGAAGCCTCCGGCTTCAGGTGCTGCTGGCCTTGAGGCGCCCCAGGGGACTCTAGGAGGGGAGTGGGGGGGGTTGTCTGCTCTGGATTCTGCTCCCAGGCCAAGAAGCACCACAGTAACAGACCCCTAAACGGCTTCCTGGGCCCGAGTGCTCGGACAGCAGGTGGGGCGTGTGCCTTGCACCCCGCCGGCCCAGGCTCAGCCCCGGGCACCCCATAGAGTCCCCTGACCCCACCAGGGGTGAGCCCCCACACAGTCAGAAGTGACCCCTGAGCATGGCTGGGGTGACCCCCCAACAATAAACAAACAAACAAAACCACTTCCCTGCTTGAGAAGGCCCTGAGCTAGCTCTGGGGGGGCCTGTGTCTCCCCGGAAGGAACAGGGGGGAGAAGACCCCCAAGTACAGAGGCACAGGAGGGGCTGCTGCTGCCCGGGCGTGACTGCCGTCAGGGTCCTCGTGGGCTCTCCGCCCGCTAATGCTCCTTCACGCTCACTTTCCCCTGCACTTAACTGCCCTGGTTCGACCAGGAAACACTCAGTGTCATCCCTGAAGTGGAAACGGACGTCAAAGAGAACCCCGCCCCGAAGCAAAGCAAGGAGGGAAAACGGTCCCCGTGAAAAGGCCAGGGGGCCCGAGTGATAGCACAGCGGGGAGGGCATTTGCCTTGCACGCGGCCGACCCAGGTTCGATCCCCGGCATCCCACAGGGTCCCCTGAGCACCGCCAGGGGTGATTCCTGAGTGCAGAGCCAGGAGTCTGTGCATCGCCGGGTGTGACCCTTCCCCCCCCAATAAAGGCCAAACTGTGGTTCCCTCCGAGTCTGCATGGTCAGGGAGCAGGTTGCCCAGCGTCCAGCTGGGACGGAGACAAAATGCCCAATTCCCCAGAGTGGAGAGTTTCCAAGACAGCGCAGCGGAGAAGGGGTGTGTGTGTGGAGGGGGGGTAGCTTCTGCAGAGCGATGCTCGCATCATCACTCACGGGCAAGGGTCGGTCCCCGCAGAGCAGCATGTGCCCGGCACACGGTCACCTCTGTCTGGAATGAGCCTGGGGCCACATCCTGCAATGCTCAGGGCTGACTTCTGGCTCTGTGCTCAGGGAGCACTCCTGGCTTGGTGCTCAGGGATGACTCCTGGCTCTGTGCTCAGGGATCACTCCTGGCTCTGTGCTCAGGGATCACTCCTGGCTCTGTTCTCAGGGATCACTCCTGGCTTGGTGCTCAGGGCTGACTCCTGGCTCTGTGCTCAGGGGTCACTCCTCGCTTGGTGCTCAAGGCTGACTCCTGGCTCTGTGCTCAGGGATCACTCCTGGCGGTGCTCAGAGGACTATGGGGATGCTGGGGATCGAACGCGGCTCAGCCATGGGCAAAGCAGGAGCCCTCCCCGCTGTGCTCTCTCCGGCTGATGAGTAACTTTTCATTGCAAACTGCAGCAGTGAGCAGCCCGGCGCGGACAGGAAACACTAAGCTCTCCACTTCACCATCTGTGCGAAACGGAAGACGCTGGGGGAGCAGCTGGGAAATTTCTAACCAAGTGAAACAAGCACGTCCCCCGTGACCCCCCCAAAGCCCTGCGGAAAGTCCGGCTTTGGGGTCGGCATAGATGATGCCAGCCTGTGCCCACTCAAAAGGCTGCATGCAAATGTCTGCAGGATCCAAGCGATCCCGCCTTTGACCCGTGACGACAGGCTGGGAGCACCCTTTTGTCCACTTCCCGTGACACATGGAACCCGGCTCAGCAGGGGGAGGAACCGGTGGAGAACATACGGGGGAATGCACGGCTCTTGGGAGCACTGTGCCAAGTGAGTAATGGCCAGGCTCAAAAGGGGGCGTGCCGTAGGGCTGCACCACGCAGACAGGCTGGGGCGGGCGGACAGAGGGACGGGAAACAGGTCAGGGCCCCGCTCAAAGCCAAGTGGAGGGGCTGGAGCGATAGCACAGCGGGGAGGGCGTTTGCCTTGCACACGCCCAACCCGGGTTCGATCCCCAGCATCCCATAGGGTCCCCTGAGCCCTGCCAGGGGTAATTCCTGAGTGCATGAGCCAGGAGTGACCCCTGTGCATCGCCGGGTGTGACCCAAAAACCAAAACAAAACAACAAAATAAAACCAAGTGGAACTAGCTGGCAGGGGTGCAAGTGAGGGCGGGCGCCCCTGGGAGGGAGGGGCTGGAGGGGGAGGGAGGAAGGGGCTGGAGGCGAGGGTCTCTGTCCACGCTGGGGAGTTCATCAAGCTGGACTCACTTCTCGCGTCCGTCTGTTCAGCTCGGGACAAGTGCCTCGGCAGCCACGGGGCCGGAAGCGGGCGGTCCCCCCCCACCCCGCCCTGCCTCCGCTCTGACGCGCAGACTCCCAGGGTTCGAGACCTGTGAGCGCCACACGGATGCGCTCCCTGCCGGGAAGGAAGCGCTTCCCGCAGAATCCACAGAAGGAACGCCTCTCGCTCTGTGACACAGTGCTCGCCCCGCACGCCCTAAACACTCTCTCGAGGTGCCCTGCAGCTCTCGTGCCTCGTGGCCAGAGGAGAGAGTGCCCCGGGGGCTGAGGCTGTGCAGGGGAGATGGCAGGGGAGGTGCGGGGCAGAGAGCAGAGCTTCCAAGCTGCCGGGTCAGTTTGTCCCTTTGCCTCTGCGTCCAACCCCGAGGGCTTGTCTCTCACACCACTCTCCTCTCCAAACCGCTGCCCTGGTGCTCCTGCAGGCAGTGCTCCTTCTCTCACCTCCACCAGGCAGTCATCTGCTGGCCTCACTCAGAGGTGCCCGCCCACCCCCCTCCCTGCTCCCTGAGTGCCCCTGCACGCGCCTGGGTTGCTCCACGCACCCCACGTCAGGTCAGCTAGAACCTTGGGTGCACAGGTGACAGCAGACCAGCCCCAACTGCTTCCGGCCACACGTGGAAAGCACAAGAATCCAGAAACGCTGCTTTCAGGTCAGGCTGGATCCAGGAGCTCAGGCCGACCAGCTCCGTCCCCGTCTCTCCCTCAGTCAGGCGTCCCCCGTGTTCCTGCTCCTTTTCAGGCCAGCGGGAAGGATGGCAGAGGAAGGGTTCCAGGCTCCAAAGTCCCGTGACGGGCTCCACGGAGCAGGCTTAGTGCGTCTGTCTCTGAGCTGGTCCCCGGAGCAAGGCCCGTGCGCCTGTGCTCCAACCCCGTAGGCTGCGGCAAGGGCAGAGGAGGTTCTCCCGCGAGAGAACGGGGGTGTCCTGGCCAGAGGGTGAGAAGTGGCTGTGAACTGGTCCCCAGGCTCCCCACCCCCTCCCGGCCACCTCCGGCTCATCGCGGCTTGGCTGGCGCTGACCTCAGGCCGGCCCCTGCCCCTGCCCCTGCCCGGGCCTCACGCCCCTCCTCTGGGAAATGGGCAAGCAGCCGTCCCCAGGTCCCAGAGAGCTACGGCCACTCCTGCCATCTCAGGAACGTTCCAGCACCTCTGGGGACGGAAGTGGGGTGTCCGCCAGAGCCGTCCCGGGCCCCCAGCCTGGGAACACGCTTCCCAGATGACAATTGGGCTCCCTGCAGCCGAAATTCCACCCCGCGGGGCCCTGCCAAGGAAAACAAGCGCGAGAAACGGGCATTAGAGGTGAGCATATTTGACGAGTTTTAAGATGACAAACTATTTACACAGGTGTGGGCGCCCGCACCCGGCTTTCTCTCCCTTCCCGGCCTCCCCGTTCCAAATTCTTTCCCCCAGGGGCGCCGACAGACGTGCCAAGGGAGGGGGTGGCCGGTCCTGGGGCTCTGCCCAAGTCGGCCCAGAAAGCGGGGGACATGGGGCGGGGGCTGGAGCGGCGGGTGAGCGCACGGCTGGCTGCTCCCCTCGACACCCTCCTTGGGGCTCTGGCCCCCCACTGGCCATCCCGGGGGACAGGCCGGGCGGCCGGCCGGAGCCCCGGCAGGGCCTGTGTCCTCGTGAGCTCCCACTGTCCCGCCCCCCAACAGCACCCGCCTGGCACCCCAAGGGGAAGGGGAGGAAGTCGGGCTGTGTGGCCCCTCCACGCGGCCACGCTAAGCCGTGGGAAAGGGGCCCAGACAACAGGCCTGAGTCCCTGCCCCGTGGGGCTGGTACGGAAGCAGAGCGGGCGGAGAAGGACTAAGCGTGGTAAGTGGAGGCGCGGCGGGGGGGGGGGGTGAGGTGGGGGGGGTGGGGGGCGTGGCAGCACTCCAGGTTGCCTGAAAGTGACTGTTTGTTTGAACGGAGAAAGACGAGAAGGAGCCAGGAGTTGAGGGGCCATGGGTGTGAGTGGGGGGAGGGCTGTGAAGGAAGGGTCTTGTGATGGGGGCACACACGTGCAAAGGCCCTGGGGTAGAAGTCAGAGGAAGCCCGTGGGGGCGGCAGAGGCGCTGGCTCCGAGCAGGTCCTGGGCTTTGTGCTGTTTCACCCAGGGGGAAACTGAGGTCCAGGGTGACCCCGTCCCGTCCCCAGAGCACAATGGGCGGGAGCGAAGACGACGGTCTTGGCCAGCTGCGGCCTGCGGCTCGCGTCGGGGAGTCAGGCCGAGGCCGCTGCTTCCTGTGGGAAGAAAGTGGGGGCCCCTTTGGCTGCTGAGTCATGGGGGGGCACCACAGGCTCTCAGGCCACAATGGGTTCTGCCTCAGTTTACCCACCTGTAAAAAAACGGGTTTAATAACATGTCTGCCTCTGGTGCTGACTTCAGAGGGTGCTCGGCGGGCTAATTACCGCCTGCTGGTTCCGGGAGCCTTGATGAAAGGGGGTGGGAAGTGGGCGCTCGGAACCCCGGGGGTAATTACCGCCCCCCCCCCGCGCCCCGGGGAGACAGGACGGGTCAGTGCCCAGCTCTCCTTGGACCTCGTCCGGCCCCCAGACCTCCGCACCTGGCGGGAAGGGGCCGGCCCCACCTGGATCCAAACCTCACTTTGGCCGGGCCCTGGGGGAGGTGAGGCAGCGGCTCCGGCCTCAGTGTCTCTGCCTGTGGGATGGGGGCAGCATGCGGACAGGGAGGGGCCCTGCGAGGGGGACAGTGGCGGGTCCCCTGCAGTGGGCGGGAAAGGGCTTTCCCGGGAGTGAAGAAATGACTGGCTAGGCCCCCATCCCGAGTGGCCCCGAGACCCCTCCACCCCGGGGCCGGGCCTGCCCCCTCCGCCCCCGACTCCTCCCAGCTCTTGGCCCACGGCAGCCCTGGGTCCCCACAGCAGCCCGGGGTCACCCCCGAGCACTCCAAGACCCCAAGACCCCCAGCTCAGGACAGGGGGGCCCAGGGCTGCAGCCCCCGCCGGGTTCGGGGCTTGGGTTCCCCAGCAGGACACCGTCAGGGCCTGACCAGGGGGCGCGTCTGCACCCCCCTCCCCCTGCCCCCCTCACCCCCCACCCCTGCCTCCGGCCACCGGGCCTCGCACACTCCCAGCTCTGCCACTCCCACCCTCTCCAGCCTCTGCAGGCAGCTGCTCCTCGCTCGGCCAAGTCACCTCCTCCAAGAAGCCCTCCGCTCGCTCCCGCCTCACGGCGTCTCCGACCCCGCCCCCACTCGGACACGGGGTCCCCTCCATCCGCCCCAGGACGCAGGTCCCCAGGAAGGGCTGACTCATCTCCCCGAGGCGGACAGCGTGTCCCCGGGGCCGGGGACAGCAGGAGCCTCACGATGCCTCAGCCCCGTCCGGGGCCGGGCCCTGCACATGCGCGTCGTCTCCCTGAGCCCGTGCCGTGACCCCGGGAGGTCGGCGGGGGATGCGCCCATTTTCCAGATACGGAAGCTGGCTGGAAGGGGGAGATGATGGGCCGTGCCCCCCGCCGCCCGGAGCCTCCGGACCCCCGAGACCGTCCCACCCCACCCCCCGCCACCCCGTCCGTGATGCAGCCTCCCCCCACGGCCCTCACTGGCCGTGCTCGCCGGAGCTGCGGGTGGGCGGGCCGGCTGCTGGCCTGTGCTGGACGCGGGGCGGCCCGAGCCTCTCCGCAGACCTACTGTACGTGACTCAGCAGCTGTTGTGAAATCTGGGAATCTTGCGGCTAAGGCGAGGCCCGGGGGACGGCCGTCTGGGAAGGGGTTCAGGGGGGCAGTGGGGCACCCCCCACCCAGGGGGCAGTGGCCCCGAGGGGCTGGACACCGCCTGTGGCCGGCCCCTGACATCACAGCTGCGTCAGCCCCGCGCCCAGCCCCCCACTTCCTTCCCTCCGTCAGCCGCCCCCCCCGCCCCCCCCCCGGCCTGGAAAACAGCAGGGGCAGCCACCAGCGGGGCCGCCCGGGGACCCGGGTTCGAGGCTCTGTAGAAAGCGGGGGCTGGGCCCGTGACGGGAAGCGAGGAAAGGGAGAGGGAAGAGGAGACGGAGACGGAGGGTCCTAGGGGAGAAGGGGCCGCAGCCAGTCAGGACCCCAAGGCCACCGCCCGCGCTGACCCCAGGCTGGGCTTTCTCCCCCCTGCGGCGTCCACGGCTCCTTCCAGGAAGCCAAGTGCTCGTGGGACTCGGCGGCCCCCGAGGGCGGCTCGGGGTGTCAGGGGCGGAATCAAACGAACCCCAGGTCAGCGAGCCCGCTCGCAGGACCTGCTTCTGCTCACACGTGTCCACGCGAGGTGCGGGCAGTGGTGCCGGGCCCGTCCGTCTCTCCCAGGGAAAAGACCAGGGGTCTCAGCGGCCGGCCCGGGGAACATGGATCGGGTGGGGCTTGGACCCCGGGACCCCAAACCCCACCCGGGCTGCACAAGGGCCGGGCACACCACAGGCGCTTAGCTAATTCCTGGAGGCCCCCTTGGAGGCATCTCTCCTGTGGCCCCGGAAGGGCGCCACCCCTGGCCTCGGCTAGGGCGGGCACAGAGGGGACGGACACTCACCAGCCCTCCCGGGGGGCCCTGAATTCATAGACCCCCCGCCAGGAAATGCCTACAAGAGGGTCGGTATCTATCACACAGCACCCGGGCTCAGAGAAGGCGTGCCGTCTGCCCAAGGACACACAGCAGTGGGTGTGAGACACAGACGCCCGGGGGTGCCAGGCAAGGAGGTCTGGCCCCGCCCCGGGCCCCTGTCCTGGGGTCCTTCCTCTTCCTTTGGTTCTCCAGCTCCTGACTCGGCACTTCCGAATAGAAGGGGACAAGGTGGGCCCTCCTGACCGCCAGAGTCCAGTGAGCAAAGGGGTGTCTGGTCGAGGGGCTGCGCAGCCGGGCTTGCCTTGGCCACGCTGAGGAGTCCAATCTTTGGGGCGCCCTGAGGA
This sequence comes from Sorex araneus, assembly GCF_027595985.1. Taxonomy (NCBI): domain Eukaryota; kingdom Metazoa; phylum Chordata; class Mammalia; order Eulipotyphla; family Soricidae; genus Sorex; species Sorex araneus. The sequence continues at coordinate 132,556,553 of NC_073306.1, read as the reverse complement.
TCCAGGGAGGCCTCGGAGTGGGGGTGGGGCAGGATCGCCAAAGTGGGGCCCGTTGAGGTCACCTCCCCTGGGAATGGCCCGTCCACTCCCCACTGCAGCCCGTGCAGGTGCTGAGAAGATCCGGGTCAGCTCCTTCCTCTGCTCAGAACCTCAGGCTCATGCAGAGAGTGAACCGAAACGCTCCTGGCGGCCAGGACCTGCAGAGACCCACCCCAGGACCTTTGCACTGACCAACACTCAGGTGTCACCTGTCCCTGGGGCTGTTTCTGCCCCCCATGAGAGTCCACAGTGACCCCCAAACTCTTGCTTTTGATACGGTGGAGTCTGGGGGAGTCTCGCCTGTTGTCCACTCACCCCACAAGGACAGCCCGAGGGACGCAGGCAGGACTTTGACCTTCTGTCTCTGCCTCCCCCGCCCCCCCCCCCCCCGCATGGACCCAAACAGGAAGTGTGTGGTAAATATTTGCTGGGGGGGAGGTCCCAGGAAGGGGCTGGCTGCCCCGTTGCCCCTAAGGGGCCCCCAAGCTCTGACCCTGCCCTCTGGGGTGCTGGCCCCACACCAGCCACGTGGGGCTCTGCTGGCCCCTCTGGGACTAGGGGCATCAGAGAGGTGCGGCGACCTGCCCCGGAACACACAGCAGCTGAGGCTCTGAGTTCGGGGCTCTCCTGCCACGGCCTCTGGCGGTCGGGCCGGGCCACCGCCTGCAGGCCACATGCCTCGGGGATGAGCTGGGAGTGTGACCGCGCAGCTGACACATCTCAGCAGATGTGGGGCCAGCGCCAGCAGTCAGCCAAATCCCACCCAGCCCGGCCCTGGCCCCCAGGGCGTGTGCTGGGTGGGGGGGGGCGGGGAGGAACTCGGGCCGAGAGTTCCCATTGGGCCGGAGTCAGGGGCTGAGAGTCTCAGACTCAGTGCTGGGGGCCGGGTCCGAGATGCAGGGGGTGGGGGTGCGCAGGTCCCCTCCGCTCTGCCTCGCCCTCTCCCCGGGAGGCCGTGGGAGCAGGCCAGGCGGCCCCGTGGTCAGGCGCCCTTGCTCCCGCGGCCCGGGTCCCTCGTGCCCAGGGCGAGAGCCAGCTCCCGGCTGGACCCTCGCTCTGCCCAGGGAAGGGGCAGCTGAGTGGGACGGTCCCTGCTGGGCCTGCGGGGGTGGGGGTGGCCTGCCCAGCGTGGGGAGGACAGTCCTGTCTCCTGGCCCCCAGCGTGGCCCCCCACGTGGGCCACAGCTGTGCCGCCGCATGTGTCAGCCCCGCCGCCCCGGGAAGGAGGAGACACTTTCCGGCCCTGCCCCCTTCCCAATGTCGGGGAGACCCACCTTCACTTCACCCCAGGGACCCCCCACTTAGGCTCAGGAAAAAGACTGACCCTCGGGGAGGGCAAGTGGCCGGTGGAATGAAGGGAAAGGATTGGAAGGGAGAGGGGAGAAGGAGGGGTGAGGAAAGGGGAGAAAGAGGGGTGAGGAGAGGGGAGAAGGAGGGGAGAGGAGAGGAGAGGAGAGGAGGGGGGTTAGGAGAGGAGAGGGGAGGAGGGGGGTTAGGAGAGGAGAGAAGGAGGGGTGAGGAGAGGAGAGAAGGAGGGGTGAGGAGAGGAGAGAAGGAGGGGTGAGGAGAGGGGAGAAGGAGGGGTGAGGAGAGGGGAAGAAGGAGGGGTGAGGAGAGGGGAGAAGGAGGGGTGTGGAGAGGTGAAGAGGAGGGGAGAGGAGAGGGGAGAAGGAGAGGTGAGGAGAGGAGGCCCCGGCTCTGCCCACACCTGGGGCTCCGGCCCTTCCCGTGGGACCCGTCTCTCCCAGCTTCCTGCTGCTCTGGGACACTCCGAGGGGGGTTACGGGCTCCCCTCACTGAGCGGTGCTGAGTGGCCGTGTCCCCCCCTCCCAGGACTCACCCCTGCACACACTGGGGGGGAGGGGAGGCTCTTCCTAGCCAGCCGGCATCCTTGCAGACCCGCCTCGTGCCCCAGCCCTCTCCCAGGCCTCCGTCCAGGCCCACCTCACACCCTCTCCCTGCTGACTGCTTGGGGTGGGGCACTCCCCCCCCCCCGTCTCTGTCAGAGGGTGACCCCTGGGCCTCGCCCCGGCCTGTCCAGCCACCTCGCCCGTCTCTTCTCCATGCTCCCAGGGGCCCTGGGCCAGTCTGGAGACTGGGATTTGGGGGCCGCCGGCTTCCTAGCCCGTCCCGACCCGCCGGGAGCCGGCACCTGAGCCACCCACCAAGGCCCCTGAGACAGGAAGTCGGTGCCAAGATCAAAGATCCCGAGTGCGGCCCCCCTGGGCCCCTGGGGGCTTGTGGAGAACAGGGCAGCGTCGCAGAGAGCTGGGCACGAGCACCGCCACTGGCAGCTGCAGTTGCCCCCAGACTGGGACCAGGCATGACGCGCCTGAGACAGGGCCGGGGCTGACGTCACGTGCTTGCCGGCGGGACCCCAGACTCGGCCCGTCACCACGTGGTCCCCCGAGCACTGCCCACGACGACCCCTGAGTCTGAAGTGGGGCAGGCGCCGGGCACTGCCGGCTGGGGCCCCAAAACCAAACCCCAGAGGAGCCCGAGTGGGTCACGTGCAGGACGAGTGTCCGGCTTGGCGCCTCCAGGGGCCCGTGTTTCACGCCCCACGGCAGTGCCCGGTCCCCCACCCCGGGCCGAGGGGTCAGTCAGCCTCGGCCTGAGAGCTGCGACGGCGTCCGTGGGCTCTGGGCTCGGCGTCACGCGTGGCTCTTCACAGGCTCCACGCGAGCAGAGAGTCAGAGCACGGCCCCGCCACTGTTCCGTTTTCATTCGGGGCCACACCCCGGCTCTGTCTGTGCTCGGGGACCACTCGGGGGTGCTCGGGGGGCCATTTCGGGTGCTGGGGGTCAAGCCCGGGGTGGCCGCGTAGAGGCCGGCGCCCTCCGCTGTGCAGTGACCCGGCACCCTCCACGGGGACCTGCTCTCCCCCTCCCCGCCCCCCGCCTCGGCCCCAGGCTGGGCCGTGAAGGAGGCGGGGTGCCCCGCCCGGGGCCTGCAGGGTGGGTGACTGCAGCTCTGGGGACTGGTGACAGGTGACTCTGCGGCGGTTCCCGGAGACGCGGCTCACGGCCGCCAGCCAGCGCAGGCCCCAGAGTCCCGACAACGCTGCACCGGAGAAGCCATGGGACTAACTGCCGCCTCCAAGTTCAGGCCACTCCGGAGACCCTTCACTCGCCCCCCACCCTCCCACCCACCCTCCCAACCCACCACGGCCCTCACTCATTCACCCACCCCCTGTCCACTACTCAAGCACCCACCCACCATGCACACAGACACACATGCACACAGACATACAGAGACACAGACACACACAGACACACACATGCACACATGCACACATAGACACACAGACACACAGACACACACAGACACACAGACACACAGAGACACACAGAGACACACAGAGACACACAGACACACAGACACACACAGACACACAGACACACACATGTACACATAGACACAGAGACACACAGACACACATAGACACATAGGCACACACATGCACACACAGACACACACACATGCACACAGACACACAGACACACACAGACACACGCATGCACACACAGACACACGCATGCACTTAGACACACATAGACACACAGACACACACATGCACACACAGACAGACACACATAGATACACAGACACACACATGCACATATAGACACACAGACACACAGACACACACACAAACACACGCACACAGACACACAGACACACATGCACACAGACACACAGACACCATTCACGCTACACCCACCCATCCATTTTTCACCCACTGACCATCCATCCACCCCTTACCCCCCATGCAGCCACCCTCAATCCACGCCCCGTCCACCCATCCCCCCTTCCACCTGCCCCTCCTCGACCCTCTCCCACCCGCCTTCCCCGCCGGCCCCTTCCCACTCTCACTCTCTCCCTGATGAAGCCGCCGGTTACGTGTGTGTCGCTTTTTGTGTTTTTCCCGTCAAACCATTGATTGATTCTCCATCATTTTGTTTATTGGGTCACAAAGCAAGTGTGTATTTATTCACCGATCAGTAGGGGCTGGAGCGACAGCACAGCGGGGAGGGCATTTGCCTTGTACGCGGTCGACCCGGGTTCGATTCCCAGTATCCCATAGGGTCCCCTGAGCACCACCAGGAGTAATTCCTGAGTGCATGAGCCAGGAGTAACCCCTGTGCATCTCCAGGTGTGACACTCCCCCAAAAAAAACTGAAGTTATTCACCGATCAGTAGCTCCCAGCACTGCACCCGCTGTGTCCCGATCCACCCGCCCGCGCGCCCTCCGCAACTCTCTTGGTGTCTCTGCAAGGGGCTCCGGGGCGCTGGGGACAGTCCCAGCCCAAGGTGGGAAGGAGCCAGAGGTGCTGGGCAGCTCTGGGCCAGCCGGGAGCTGCAGCCTGAGCCCGTTTGGGGGCAGAGAGAAGGCGCCGGGGAGAGCTACCGTCCCCGCCGGTCTCCTGGGCCAGAGCCTGGGCCCACACCCCACCTGCCAAGATCCTGGCAGACACCGGGACCCCCAGGGCCACGGGCGCTCACCAAGGCAGCACTTCCAGGGCAGACCCCTTCTGAACCCCACCTGGGGAGGCCACTGCCTCGGTGCCCCACAAACACGTCAGTTCCCCGAGCTCCGCCTCCCACCATCTGCCTCCCACTGGCCTGACTCCCCCCGCAGTGGACGCCCAGGGCTCTCCCTGTCCCGGCCAGGCTGGGTGGCGTCCCACAGAGCGGGAGCTCAGGCTGCATCTGTCCAAAGGACGTTGTGGGGGCCGGAGCGACAGCCCAGCGGGGAGGGCGTTTGCCTCGCACGCGGCCAACCCGGGTTCCATCCCCGGCATCCCACCAGGTCCCCCGAGCACCGCCAGGCGTGACTCCTCAGTGCAGAGCCAGGGGTGGCCCCGAGCACTGCCGGGCGTGGCCCCCAAACAAACACACAAAGGTGCTGTGGGTGGCGCTGATCCCAAGTGACCGTCCCCGCCCGCCCGCCCCGGCCCACGCTCAGTCTGGGGACGGGCAGTGGCTCTGTCTCAGGCGTCCCGTGTGCTCGGCCGCTGCTCCCGCCACAGCTGGGGCCACTCCCCCCCGCGGGAGGCCAGTCCCCACAAGGGGCCCGAGTGACCCTGCGGTTCCGCTCAGCCCGATGGGCATGACCTGGAAATTCCCTCGCCCATTCGCTCATTAAACCCTCCCGTCCTCACCGCTGCCGCCCACGGCCTCCCTCTCTCCTTACTCAGCTCCCGGGTGCCTCCGAAACCCGGCGAAGGAGTCCGACAGGTTTGGGGAGCGCCGGGCCGGCCGCGGCCCTTCCCGCCTCCCGCCCGCCAGCCGCGGCCCCGAGCCCAGCCGCGGCCGGCCGGGAGTCTGCAGGCGGCCGAGGCGACGCGGGCTGGACCCGTGGGGGGGGCGGGCGGGGGGCCGCAGAGCCCACCCGGCCCAGCACATCCGCAGCGCCTGGCACCCTCGCCATCGCCAACCCTGGAGGCAGCGGATGTGCTTATCTAAGGGGGCCACGAGGCTTCCAGAACATTCCAAGGGCTGTTTTTCCAACCGGTTCTGTTTTGGCTCTGTTGGGGCCACACCTGGCGGTGCTCAGGGCTCACTCCTGGCCCCGCACTCGGGACTCGGTCCTGGCGGTGCTCGGGGGTCCTGACGGCCCCTCTCCGACAGGCCCACTGCTCGGCCACCTGGACACGCCCTCACCGTGGCCCAGTTGGCCGGACCTCGTGGGTAAGACACTTCCTGCATGCCGGGCCCCGGCCGGGTGCTGAGGCCAAGAAAAGCAAGACCAAAGTCTTGGCCCCGCGGGTGCCCGCGGGCAGAGGCAGGGGCACAGAGGCCCGGGAAGACAGTGGACGCCGTCCCCCTGCTGGCCCTCGGCAGGACGCTGAAGTAGAGGAGGCGACACGGCAGGCCACGCTCTGCAGCCCCGAAGACAGAACGTTCCGGAGAAGGCAGAGCGACCGGCAGCCTCAGAACGCCGAGGGAGGGTGCGGCGGGCACGGGACAAAGGGACACGGGAAGCCTTTGGCGGTGACCGGCACGTTTTTCTGTCCCGTGCCCGTGGTTTCTCTGAATGCACACGTGTGTCCAAACCCGTCCCAGCGCTCCCAAGAATGGGGCGGAGGACTGACTGTGTGCCGGTGACATTCCACTAAGCTCCTGGGGAGAAAGGAAACTGGGGAAACTCAGGCAGGCCGTGGGGAATGGGCAGGAAGTACAGTCAGAGAGGGCTTCCTGGAAGTGGGGGGAGGGGCAGCGTCAGGAAGTCAAACTTTATTATTTTTTTTTTTTTGCTTTTTTTTTTTTTTGGGGTCACACCCGGCGATGCACAGGGGTTACTCCTGGTTCTACACTCAGGAATTACTCCTGGCGGTGCTCAGGGGACCATATGGGATGCTGGGATTCGAACCCGGGTCGGCCTCGTGCAAGGCAAACGCCCTACCCGCTGTGCTATTGCTCCAGCCCCAGGAAGTCAAACTTTAAAGGTTAAAAATGAGTTCCCAAAGGAAAGAGAAAGTGCTGTCAAGTCCCAGGTGGCCCGGGTTCACACCCAGACTCCTCCTCTCCTTGTAAGCGGTGTGACTATTGGCGGGAGACCGGGGCCCTCTGACTCAGTTTCCCCACCATAGTCTATCTTACAGGGCTGGTGAGAGGTTTTGGCTCTGGGGTGCTCGGGCCTGGCAGGTCACAATCAAGACATTTCCAATTGCCCCCCCCAGGGGCCACAGCCAAAAAAGGGGGTGATGCCTCTGGGTCCAGCTAAAGCAGGCCTGTGCCCAGCGGGGGATCGGGGACTGTCCCCTCCAAGGACCCGGGGCAAGGGAGGGCCGGAAGCACAGCAGGACCCTTATCAGGGCTGCCCCTTACCAGGGCACAGACAGTATTCAAAGCTTGGGGGGCAGGGGCTGGAGCGATGGCACAGCAGGGAGGGCGTTTGCCTTGCACGTGGCCGACCCAGGTTCGAATCCCAGCATCCCATAGGGTCCCCTGAGCACCGCCAGGAGTAATTCCTGAGTGTAGAGCCAGGAGTGACCCCTGAGCATCACCGGGTGTGACCCAAAAAGCAAATAATAATAATAATAAATAAATACTAATAAATAAATAAAATAAGACCTGGGCGGCAGCTGGCGGCCGGGGCAATGGGGGCAGCACTTGGGCTTATCCCCAGCCCCCCATCTGGTCCTGGGCCCTGCCAGGAGCCGGCCCTGAGCACCTCCAGGTGTGCCCCCCACAAATAACTGGGGAGCTGGAGAGAGCACAGGAGTCGGAGCTCACGCCGCCCCTGAGCTGAGCTCCACGCCAGCCAGTCCCACTCGGCCCCCCGGCCCCAAGTTCCCCCAAGTCCCTTGGGGGACCGTGGTGGCCCCCAAGCACTGGGCCACCCAGCCGCGGAGACGCACCGAGAGGGATGCTCTGAGCCCGGACCCACAAACACACCCAATAAACAAAAGGGGGATTCTGGGGGGGGCGGGGGGCGGGAGCCGGAGCCAGCGGCCTCCTCTGGGCGTGCTTGCCCCCGGCCACGGGAGTCCCTGCTGGCCACCAGGCTCCCTCGGGCGGCCCCACGCAGACACGGCCGGGCCGGGCCGGGACCGGAAACGGGAGGGGGGGCGGACACACTTCCTGGGCGCCCGCCCCGCCCGCCTCACGCGGGAGGGCAGCAGATCGGGGCCTGCCGGGCGCGCACAGGCCTCCCCGTCCTGCCCCCTGGCTCGCATCTGGGGGACCGGGGTCGACCCGGGGGCAGGCGGGCCGGGCCCTGTCTGGGGATAAAGGCCGACGCCCCGGGGTGCAGCCGGTTTAATAACAGGCTCCAGGAGGGGTTTGAACCCCGGAGAGGAGGTTCAAACACGAGTCGCGCTGCCCACGGCTCTGTCTGTGGCTCTGGAAGAGGCTGGTTCCCACACCCGGTGGGCCTGGCGCCCACTCGTCAACCCGCTGACCCCTGGGGGCCCTGCTCCGGGGGCCGCCCGGGCACGGGCTTCTCGGGGTCCTGCCAGCGAAATCACCCTTCTCCCGCCGCCCCGCCCCAGGCCTGGCCCTGCCCACTCCCCACCTCGACCGCCTCGCTCCCTGCATCCTGGCTCAGCGCCTCCCTGGTGCTCTCTAGGCAGGCGGGGCTAGGGTGGCCACAGGCCCTTTGCACCTGCTGCAGCCTCCAGAGCCAGCCAGGGCAGCTCATCCTCCACACCTCCTCTGAGAGGCCCTCCCTGACACTCCGTCCCAGCTCCCCTCCTGATAATCCTCCTTGGGAGCCTTCACAGGCAGACGGGGCCTGTCAGCAGGCACAGCCTGGCACCGCCTGGCACCCACCTTGTCAGCTGAGGCGAGCGAGCGATCGAGACGGATGCTGAAGATTTCGAGCCCCCTCTGGGAGGGGGGGTCCAGCAGCCGAGCCCCGTCCCCTGCACACAGAGGCCAGGGAGAGGAGCGGGCACCCCGCCCCCGCCCCCCACGCCCCTCTGTCCGCCCTCCGTGCCAGCCCTTGGCACCCAGACTCCTCAACTTTCCCTCCTTTCACGGGGTGCCAGCTGGCTGCGGGCCAGCGCCTCGCCCCCTGCCGCCCGCCGCCCCGGGCACCAGACTCATAAAGGACGAGGAAGGCCCGGGGTGGGCTGGCGGCCTCCCCCCTGCGCGGCCAGACACCTGTGTAATGGGTGTCATTACGGGGACCCGCGGGCAGGCCCCGGCTCGCCCAGCCACCCAGGCTGCAGAGGGTGCCGAGGACGGGGTGCGGGGAGCACCCCAAGGTTCAGGCCGGGGCGCCCCGCCCCCGCCCACCCTGGCCCACCTTGGGGCCGGGCAGGCTCAGAGACAGCAGCACTCGCCGAGCACCTTAGGGGGTCCACACGCCGCTCGGCCCGGCACGGCCGCTGCCCACTCTGGACGCTGGCCCGTCCACTCGCTGCCTGTCTGGCTCCGCCTCTGAGCCCGGCGCCGAGCAATGCTTCCCGAGCGCCGACACCAGCCGGCCAGCGAGGGCGCACCGTAGGCCGGTGTCCCTCCGCCACGGCTCAGAGAGGGAGAGCCATGCCCGCAAGGCCACACAGCAGCCGGCCAGGCGCCGGCCTGGGGCATCTGGTTCCAGAGTGAAGGTCCTGAGCCATCTGATGACCTGTGATCCCACCTGTCCATCTGCCCCGGGAGGGCAGGGGACCCCCGCTGTGTCCCTGGGACCATGGAGGCCGGGTGAGGGGCGTCGCTGGGAAACAGGCCCCACGGGAGGGGTGGGCTGAGGCGGGTGCCCCTTCCCTGGGCCCCGACCTCTCTCCAGGCCGCCTCTGTGGGGCCTCGGGGCTGCCTCTCCCGCCAGCGCCCGGGCCGGGCCCTCCTCTGCGCCCCCACGTGCTGCCCCCCCCCCCCGTGCCTGTCCTGCACCCGGCTGGAGGCAGCCCCGTGGGTGCGGCAGGGGAGGCCGGGTGCCCCCCCCCACCGTGTGCTGAGTGGGAGCCTCGATCTCGGCACCCGAGTCTGACGTCCCTCTCCGGAGGGGCCTGAACCGAACGTGAGCCAGAGACGCTGAGTGTCAGGTGGGGCCACATCGGCCTGCCCTGCACAAGGGGCCAGGAGACCCCAGTCCCCCCGCTGACCCCGCCTCCCGATCCCTGAGCGCCCCACCCTGGCACCAGGCCCCTTGCAGGGGCTCCCCGAGTCCCCTTCCCTCCTCCCTCCAGGCTTCCCCAGAGACGCCTCCTGGACACCCGCATAGTACCTGCCATGGGGATGCTCCACGGTTTACTCACGAGTCCACACACACGTGCACACACACATGCACACACCCGCACACACATGCGTGCATACATATGCACACACCAGCACATATACACACGAACATACACACACGCACACACATGCACACACACATACACACACTCACACATGTGCACACACATGCACACCCCCCCACACATACATGTGTGCATACATATGCACACACCAGCACATATACACACGAACATACACACACTCACACATGTGCACACACATGCACACCCCCCCACACATACATGTGTGCATACGTATGCACACACCAGCACATATACACACTAACATACACACACTCACACACACATACACACACTCACACATGTGCACACACATGCACACACACCCACACATACATGTGTGCATACATATGCACACACCAGCACATATACACACGAACATACACACACGCACACACATGCACACACTCACACATGTGCACACACATGCACACACTCACACATACATGTGTGCATACATATGCACACACCAGCACATATACACACGAACATACACACACATGCATACGCACATGCACACGCGCACACGCGCACATGCTCACACACACACATGCGTGCGCACACATGCACACGCAGGAGTGACTGTGTCCCTAGAGCCGGGAGGCAGAAGATGCTTGAGCCAAAATCTGGGGAGCAGGAGGGCCAGCACCAGCGTCCTCCGTCCCTGCCCAGCCCCGAGTCCAAGGGCTGGGAACAGGAGCCCCGCCCCCTGGCCGCTGCCCACCCCGCCCCACCGCCGAGCCCCACGGCCTGTCCTCTTCCCAGACCCATGAAACCTGCACTCGGGCTCCGTCGCCTGAGCAGACCCCAGCTGGACTCCCGGGGAGGGCGGGGAATGCAGCTCCCCGAGCCCCCCCTCGCCACTGCGTCCCAGGAGTGGGCACAGACCCCGCACGGCCCCCACCCCGCCACTGGGGAGGGCGAAGGGGACTAAGGCACAGCAGGGTCAGCCACGGCCCAGACAGCTGCCTCGGTTTCCCCTCCCAGCCTGGGTGGCTGAAGGGTGGAAGGAGCCGGAGAAAGCACCCGGCCAGGGCTTGAGCAGAGCCGTCTCCCCAGCAGTCCCTGGACACCCCCCACCCCTCAGGGCCCTGGAGAGTGGCCCACCCGGCACACGCACCAGCTTCTGACAAACAACGCTCCGCCCCGCCCCCCCAGCCGCCCCCTCCCGACCTGGAGCCCCAGGGGGCCGCTGGGGCACAGGGACCTTCGCTGGGTCACTGGGGCAAAGTGCAGGGGGCAGGCGGCGGGGCGGGGGGGGGGGGGGCGCTGGGGGAGGGGCGGGCAGCCGAGGGCCAGCTCTGGACGTGCGGCAGGCTGCTGACTCACAGACTGGCCCTGCTGGCCTCAGCCCCCCACGCACCCCTCGGGACCGGCCGCTGCCCAGAAGTGCTGTGTCATGCTCCGTCATGCGGCCCTGGGTCAGCAGTGCGGGTTCTGGGAAGCCCGGGCCCGTTCCCGGAAGGGGTCAGCGGGTTCAGTAAACAGATTGGTGGTCACAGCCGTGCTGGGCGGGCCTGCAGCTGGAGGCAGGGGCGGGGCCGGGACAGGGGAGGGTTGGGGGGAGCCCACCTCAGCCCCGCGCGGGCAGCCTGGCCCAGACGCCGCAGAGGACAGCGTGGGGCCCGGGACGCCCGCGGCCTGAGTGTGAGGGAGTCCAGCTTGCCAGGCCCAGCGGGAAGCTCCCTGCAGGGGGGCGGCAGGAGGGGACAGGAAACAGCTGTCCCGCTGGGGCCTCAGCCCGGGACCCACTGCACCGACTGCTTGCAGGACTTTCATTCATTCATTCATTCATTCATTCACTCACTCAGTGGCGCTCACCTCCGCCCGCAGAACCAAGCCGCCCTTCCTAAAGTGCCTACTAAGCGCTGGCCCGGCTCTGGGTGTCCCTGAGTTGCCTCCTGGACGCTGTCCTGGCCCCACCTCGCGGGTGCTGCGACAGAGCCCCTGTGGTCATTTGGCAGAAGGAGCGTGCTTGGGGTCAGCTGGCCTCGGACACAGACGGGCCACCCCCGACTCACGCCCCAGAGCCCCCCTGAGGCACGGGGGCCGGGCAGTGCTCAGGGTCCAGGGGCTTGTGCCACGTCCCGAGGGCCCAGGTCGGGTCAGGCGCTTGTGCTGCCGCTCTGGGCTGTGTGACCGTGGACGTGTCGCTTAGCCTCTCTGGGCCCCCCCAGCCCCGGTCCAAAGTCTTACTCTTGCTCGAGGGGTGCTGCAGCTCCGGGCCAGAGCCCTCGGCCGGGTCCTCCTTCTGGGATTTTGCCCAATGGGCAGGGTGAGGGCTCGGCCCCAGGCCCGCCCCGAGGCGGAGGCAGCGTGGACAGCTGGGCGGCCCCTGGCGTCCTGTGGAAACAGTCTGAGACAAGCGAGCGTCGGGCTGCACGGCCAGAGCCGGCAGGAGGGGCCCCCAAGGCCTGTTCGCTCTCACGGCCCCACCCCTCCCCAGGGCCCCAGGGGCTCAGGCCGGCCCTTGTGCCCTGGAGGTCAGAGACCCCCTGGATCAGGGAGCCCCGGGGAAGCCTCGAGCCCCGTTCCTAGGTGGGGCCGGGGACAAGCTGGAGGACTGCCCGCCCCAGGGGTGCTGGTCTCGCCTGCCCACCCGCCACCCTCTCCCCTGCCCGTGGCCCCGACACCCTTTCCCCTGCCTGCGGCCCCGCCACCCTCTCCCCTGCCTGTGGCCCCAACACCCTCTCCCCTGCCCGCAGCCCTGCCACCCTCTCCCCTGCCCGTGGCCCCGACACCCTCTCCCCTGCCTGTGGCCCCGACACCCTCTCCCCTGCCCACCCAACACCCTCTCCCCTGCCCGCAGCCCTGACACCCTCTCCCCTGCCTGTGGCCCCAACACCCTCTCCCCTGCCCACCCAACACCCTCTCCCCTGCCCGCAGCCCTGCCACCCTCTCCCCTGCCCACCCAACACCCTCTCCCCTGCCCGCAGCCCTGCCACCCTCTCCCCTGCCCGTGGCCCCGACACCCTCTCCCCTGCCTGTGGCCCCGACACCCTCTCCCCTGCCTGTGGCCCCGACACCCTCTCCCCTGCCTGTGGCCCCAACACCCTCTCCCCTGCCCGTGGCCCCGACACCCTCTCCCCTGCCCACCCAACACCCTCTCCCCTGCCTGTGGCCCCGACACCCTCTCCCCTGCCCACCCAACACCCTCTCCCCTGCCCGCAGCCCTGCCACCCTCTCCCCTGCCTGTGGCCCCAACACCCTCTCCCCTGCCCACCCAACACCCTCTCCCCTGCCCGCAGCCCTGCCACCCTCTCCCCTTCCTGTGGCCCCAACACCCTCTCCCCTGCCCACCCAACACCCTCTCCCCTGCCCGCAGCCCTGCCACCCTCTCCCCTGCCCACCCAACACCCTCTCCCCTGCCCGCAGCCCTGCCACCCTCTCCCCTGCCCGTGGCCCCGACACCCTCTCCCCTGCCTGTGGCCCCGACACCCTCTCCCCTGCCTGTGGCCCCGACACCCTCTCCCCTGCCTGTGGCCCCGACACCCTCTCCCCTGCCTGTGGCCCCGACACCCTCTCCCCTGCCCACCCAACACCCTCTCCCCTGCCCGCAGCCCTGACACCCTCTCCCCTGCCTGTGGCCCCAACACCCTCTCCCCTGCCCGCAGCCCTGCCACCCTCTCCCCTGCCCGTGGCCCCGACACCCTCTCCCCTGCCCACCCAACACCCTCTCCCCTGCCCGTGGCCCCGACACCCTCTCCCCTGCCCACCCAACACCCTCTCCCCTGCCCGTGGCCCCGACACCCTCTCCCCTGCCCGTGGCCCCGACACCCTCTCCCCTGCCCACCCAACACCCTCTCCCCTGCCCGCGGCCCCGCCTTCCTGGGTGGAGATCCCGGCCTTCCTCCCTTCCAGAGCCCGGAAACTCCCCAGGCGACCCCCGTCCTGTGGCAGTGAGGGTCCCTGCCCTCTGCTCCCCGTCTTCCTCCCTCCCCCCGGAAAGCCCCCGACTCCAGATCCACCCCAGCCCGGCCCCTCAGGGGTCCGCAGTGACACGCCAGGCCTGTCCACCGCCTCCTCTGCCCACTGCACCGGCAGCCGGAAGCCCCACTTCCTGGCGTGGCCCCCGCCAGCCCCCCCCTCCCAGCACTCGGCTCTCCGGCCCCCCGCTGGCCCTCGGCGGTCCCCCAGGGCACCCGCCTCTCCTCCCCTGCCAGGCTCTGGCTGCCCACAGGACCCCGAGTCTTCCCAGTGGGGGTCCTCCCCCTCCGAGTGAATGGGCACTCTTAGGGGTGGGGTACAGGTTCTGATGTCCAGTGGGGAGACCACAGATATACTCCATCCTTCTGGGCACAGGTCAGGCCCTCCCAGAGAATTCCTTTGCCTAGATCCATGGGGGTCAGAGACTTAGGGGCTGGGGGATGGGGGCTTCTTTCCCAGCAATAAAATCTAAACTTCTGGGGGTCTAGGCCTGCATTCCTGGCCCACACCCCCAGCCTTAGATTTCCCACCCAGCAGAGTTTTCCTACCCCAGGGCCTTTGCATGTGCTATGGCTCAGAGAGAGTGGCACTTTCTACTCAGACATGTGGGGTGGTCCTCATTGTCTGGGGCCACCTGTCCCTGTCCTCTCACTATCTTACATGCTCCTGCGTCTACTCACTGCCTGGAACCATCCCTCACGGGGACAGAGAGCCACCCTGGTGGTACATGTGCCTGATTTCTGGCTCCTTCCGTTCCTGCTATGAGGTGCTCAGTACCGAGTGGCTGAGTGGCCCCGTAAGGCCCCTGTGTGTTTCAGGGGTGGAGCCGACCACCAGCCCGGGCACCCCAGGTCCTTTCTCCAGGATGGGGCAGATCTGCCCCCCGACTCCGCCCCCAGCGTCTGCTGGCGGGGACCACCCAGACACCCCCAGAGAGAGGAGCAGAGGGCAAGCGAGAAGGGGGTGTCGGGGTGGGGGGGAAGCTCAGGAGAGGCCCCCCGGGCAGCCCTCTGGGGTCGGGTGACCCGAAGCAGGAGTTCGGAAAGCAAAGGTGGGCAGCGTGGCTGGGAAAATGCCAGGACAGGGCTCGCGAGAGCCCCCAAGACCCCCAAAGACCCCCAAGACCCCCACCCTGACAAGCACCACCCGCTGACGAGGACCCGGTCTCGTGATGTTAAGTTAAAACTGAGGTGGAGCTTTTTCTGGCCGAAAACACCAGAACTTCTCAGAGTAGGGAAGGGGACCTCCCCCCTCCCCCTCCCCCACCCCCACCCCCACCCCCGCCGTCCCCGTACTTCCTGGAGCCTGGGCAGCCACACCCACGTTCAACGCTGCGGCCACAGACGCTCGTGCACTGGCCCTGGGCCAGAGCCTGTAAGTAAATCTCGAGGGAGACCCACTGGCCGCAGGACACGTCTCGGACACTCACTTGGGGCTGAGGCCTCGGGACAGTCTCCGGGAGGCAATGATGCTCACGACTTTCCTTCTGCTGAAATCGCTCTCCATTATTCCTCCCGCCAGTGAGTGGTACCAGCCGCAGAGGGCAGAGGACCGTGGGCCTGCTGAGGGCCAGGTGGGGGGCGGGGGGAAGACAGAGACGATGGTGGGGAGAAGCTGGCGGTGGCAGCGGGGTTGGGTTGGGGTTGGGATAACGCCTGCCACTGACAAATCAGCATGGGCCAAACTTAGCAAACCACGGTGTTTAAATGAAGTGGGGGGGTGGGGAGCTGGAGCGATAGCACAGCGGGGAGGGCGTTTGCCTTGCACGCGGCCGACCCGGGTTCGATTCCCAGCATCCCATAGGGTCCCCCGAGCACCACCAGGAGTAATTCCTGAGTGCAGAGCCAGGAGGAACCCTTGAGCAATGCCGGGTGTGACCCAAAAAAGCAAAAAAATAATAAATTTTTAAAAAATAAATAAATGAAGTGGGGAGAGTGAGGTGGGTGGGGTCAGAGAGACGGGACGGGTCTTGAGGGGCTCGCCTTGCATCCTGCCGCTCCCAGTTCGATCCCCGCACACATGTGCTCCCCAGAGCACCCCCTGGTGTCACCCCAGAGCACAGAGCCAGGAATAGCCCCTGGGTGTGGCCCAACCCCCCCAAAAGTGAGGGGGACAGTACATGGTCCCGTGGTCATACACATGCCCAGCGTGAGTCTGACCCCACACGGGCCCTGGGCATCACCGGATGCAGCCCTGGGGGTCCCCAGCACTGCACGCAGCATGACTCCAGGGTCCCCGGGTCCTGCTGGGCTGGCCCAGAACCATCCACTGGGCCCAGCAAAGAAAGAGAAAAAAGAGGCTGGAGCTTTAGGACAGTGGAGAGGGCGTTTGCCTTGCACGTGGCCAACCCGGGTTCGATTCCCATATGGTCCCCCAAGCACTGCCAGGAGTGGTTCCTGAGTGCAGAGTCAGGAGGAACCCCTGAGCATCACCGGGTGTGACCCAAAAAGAAATAAAAAAGCAAACCAGAAAATAAACGGATTTCCAATCCCACCTAACACTGTTGTCACCCAAAGGTGCAGACGCCGAGCCAGACGGGGGAGAGCCAGGTAGAGGGGCCAACACGCGCGATGCTCGGGGCGGACTCCTGGCTCTGTGCTCAGGGGTCACTCCCGGCAGAGCTCGGGAAACCGTGCAGGGTTCCGGGGACGGCACTTGGGCCGACCGCTCCAGGTGAGTGCCTCCATGTCTCTGTCCCTCCGGTCTGACAGCTGCAGCCCAGCCCATGCCACCGTCGCCCGCCCGCCTCATGTGACCAGGCAGGCCTCGCCACGTCTGCCAGCTTCCTGCACCCTCATGCCACCCTGCGTTGGGTCACGATCCCCGGGATGCTCAGCCGAGGGACCCGCCCAGCCCAGGAGACCCTGAGCACCGCCCCCGCCCCCATCTCTAGCTTGGGACTCAGGAGGGACTCAGGAGGCCGGGGGCAGCTGCCGGGCTGTTCCTGGTGGCACCCAGGCGCCAGGAGCTGCCCCCAGCCCCCACCTCGTCCCGCCAACCCTTGGCGAAGTCCTGAACTGGCCAGGAGCCTGCCCGCCTTTGGGTTCTCTCTTCCTTCCTTCCTTCCTTCCTTCCTTCCTTCCTTCCTTCCTTCCTTCCTTCCTTCCTTCCTTCCTTCCTTCCTTCCTTCCTTCCTTCCTTCCTTCCTTCCCTCCTTCCTTCCCTCCTTCCTTCCCTCCTTCCTTCCCTCCTTCCTTCCTTCCTTCCTTCCCTTCCTTCCTTCCTTCCTTCCTTTTTCCTTCCCTTCCTTCCTTCCTTCCTTCCTTCCTTCCTTCCTTCCTTCCTACCTACCTTCCCTTCCTTCCTTCCCTTCCTTCCTTCCCTTCCTTCCTTCCTTCCTTCCTTCCCTCCTTCCTTCCCTCCTTCCTTCCCTCCTTCCTTCCTTCCTTCCTTCCTTCCTTCCTTCCTTCCTTCCTTCCTTTTTCCTTCCCTTCCTTCCTTCCTTCCTTCCTTCCTTCCTTCCTTCCTTCCTTCCTACCTACCTTCCCTTCCTTCCTTCCCTTCCTTCCTTCCCTTCCTTCCTTCCTTCCTTCCTTCCCTTCCTTCCTTCCTTCCTTCCTTCCTTCCTTCCTTCCCTTCCTTCCTTCCTTCCTTCCTTCCTTCCCTTCCTTCCTTCCTTCCTTCCTTCCTTCCTTCCTACCTTCCCTTCCTTCCTTCCTTCCTTCCTTCCTTCCTTCCTTCCTTCCTTCCTTCCTTCCCTTCCTTCCTTTCTTCCTTCCTTCCTTCCTTCCTTCCTTCCTTCCTTTCTTCCTTCCTTCCTTCCTTCCTTCCTTCCTTTCTTCCTTCCTTCCTTCCTCTCCTCTTTCTCTTTCTCTCTCTCTTTCTGTCTTCCTTCCTTCCCTCCCCTCCCTTTTCTTTTGGCTCTTGAGCCACACCCGACAGTGCTCAGGGATTGCTCCTGGCTCTGTGCTCAGGAATCCCTCCCGGTTGGCCTCAGGGAACCAGATGTGGCGGCAGGACGGAGCCGGGCTGGCTGCGAGCAAGCTAGAGCCCGCTGCCTACCGCTCCAGCCCCACCTCTGGGTTTTTAATGACTGAAGAATTATTGTGCCCCACTTCAGAAACAAGTAACCAAGCAGGAAACATATCAACTATGGTTTTTAACAATCGAGGGCTGATTGTCCCATTACAAAGGCGGTTTCAAACGGGCCTGGCCGGGCAGACACGCCCCGAGGGAGCCATGTCAAAGGGAACTCCCTGACGACAAAGGTGCTGCCTTGGGGGGACCTCGAGGGGCCCCAGGGCCACCCTGCACTGCCCAGAGAACGTTCAAAGCCAAGGGTGAGGGGAGGAAGCCTCCCGCTACAGCTGGACAGCGGGCAAGACCAGCCTTTCCAGAACCTTCTAAAGCGGAACTGCGTTTTGTTTGGGGTCTTAAACCCGCCTTGCCGGCCACATCTGGAAAGCAGGACTTCCCCGCAGTGACCTCGGATTTCTGGCTTCTCTTGATAAATCAGCGGAGACCCGGGCCATGTGCCAGCCCCTCCCCCGCTGCCCCCCCCCGCCCCCCGCCCCCCGCCGAGCCAGGCCTGCCAAGCTCATGCGACTGGGCCCCTGACCCGGAGCTGGCCGCGTGAGTGTCGCAGAGCAGGGCGGCCGCCCCGGCCACACGCGCCACCCCCAGAGCCCCGCCCCGGCCCCCTCGGGCCTCCGGAGCTGCCGGCCTGGCCCCGAGCCCCGAGCCCCGAGGCTGGGCCGTGGGTGCTGCGCAGCGGGCCGGGAAGGGGCTGTCCTGTTTAGGTTTTGTGGTCTCGTGAGTAACCGAGTGGAAAAAAACAAGCTTGAAAAGATAACAATTACAACGAAATTAAATCAAATCAGGCCCGTGACTCATTTAGGGAGCCGTAAAAACAGAAAACACAAACAAGCTGGTCCGAGGCCGGCAGAGGCGGGAGGGCAGGACGGTCCAGCCAGCACGCCAGGGCCCCGGGGCGGGCCAGAGCCTCCGGCCAACACCCCCCCCTGTGAAGTGGTGCCACCCGCGCGCCATGCTACAGACAGGGAAACTGAGGCACAGAGGGACTGACCGACAAGCCGTGGCCACACAGCCATTAAGCGGCATTCAGGCCGGTCTGAGGCCGCCTCAGCCCTGGCAGGGTGGGCACCTGAGCCCGCTGGCCCGGGCATCGGGCCTGCTTCCGGGGAGCCGTCCCAGAGGTGTTTAGGGGCTCCAGGCACCGCGCGGCCCCTCACACCTCCCACCCTCCACAAACAGTGACAGGGGCATGTCCGGCGGTCACGGGACAGCCCGGAGCTGAGGGCCCTCCGAGCACTGTCCTGCTGGGTATGTGAGAGCCGGAGGCAGGGCCCGAGGGAGGCCCCGGAGCCCTGTGCCCCAGGCTGTGGCCCAGCGCCGGGCCTCGAGGGTGTCTGAGGGGCCGGGGAGAAGGGCAGCCCCTGGAAGCAGCACATCAACCGCGTCTTTTGTGCAGCAGAAGGGGCACTAAGCTCCTCCATGTATGCGTGCTTGAGTGCACATGTGTGTGCAGGGATGCAGCACACTACACTTGTGTCTACACACATGAGTGAGTGCAAGCATGAGGCATTGTGAGTGCACATGCGTGCATGCAGGAATGGGTGCATGCTCCGTGCCTGTGTGTGCATGCATGCATGCAAGCAGGAGGACACATGAGTGCATGCATGCTGCGTGCGTGTATGTACGTACATGACTTCATGCGAGCATCATGAGCATCATGCAAGCATGTGTCTGCACGAGAATGTGTATGAGTGAATGAGGGCATGCATGTGCTATTGTTCAGTGTATGCATGTGTGTACTGTATGCATGCATGAGCATGAGTATATGAGTGAACATGTTCACATATTGTGCATGAGTACATGTGTGTGAGTGTGTGTGCATGTATGTAAGTATGTGTGCATGAGTGCATTTGTGTGAGTACATGACTGCATATGTGCACAAGTGTGTGTGCGTGTGTACGTGAATGCATGTATGTCAGTATGTGCATGAGTGTGTATGTGCATGTGTGTGTGCATGAGTGCATGTATGTGTATGTGCATGAGTGTGTGAATGTGTGTGTGTGCTTGTGTGAGAGCATGTGTGCATGTGAGTGTGTGTGAGTGAGCGTATGTATGTGTGTGAGTGCATGTGTGTGAGTGTACGAGTGCATGTGCAGGAGTATGTGTGCGTGAGTGCATGTGTGTGTGCGTGTGTGTATAAGAATATGTATGCATGTGAGTATGTGTGTGAGTATGTGTGCATGTGTGTGCGTGAGTGCATGTATGTGTGAATGTATATGGGTGTCTGAGTGCATGTGTGAGTGTGTGTGCATGAGTGCATGTGAGTGCACGTGTTTGTCCATGTATACGTAAAAGTATGTGTACGAGTGTGTGCATGAATGTGTGTATGTGCATGAGTGTGTGTATGTGTGTGCCTGAGTGTATGTGTGTGAGTGTATGAGTGTGTGCATGTGTGCATAAGAGTATGGATACATGTGAGTGTGTGTGCATGTGTATGTGAGTGTGTGCATGAGTGTGTGTGCATGTGTGTGCATTAGTGCATGTGCTAGTGTGTGCATGAGTGTGTGTGCATTAGTGCATGTGCATGAGTGTGTGCATGAGTGTGTGTGTGCATGAGTGAGTGTGTGTGCATGTGCATGTGAGAGCATGTGGGCATGTGAATGCGTGTGTGCGCGTGAGTGTGTGTGCTCCTCCACATCCTTCCCAGGCTGGGTCAGGGGGACATACCCATCGGACACAGGCCCCAAGCAGAGGGGGGCAGAGACAGGTCCACAGGCCATGAGGTACAGGAGGGCCAGAGCTCCGGAGACCGGTTAAGGGAGGAAGGGAGCGACCCTGAGGAGAGCAGGAGCAAAGGCCCTGAGGTATGAGCAGGTCTAGTCTCCCACTAACGGGCAGGACAGAGAATTTACAGAAGAGGAAACTGAAGCTCAGAGAGGGGAAGCGACTGACCTTCTGTCACACAGCCAGGGAACGGCAGTGCGGGAGCTCAGCCAGGCTGGGGGGCCAGAGGGAGAGTGTGTCTGGAAACCCCTTGGCCCAAGGCAGTGGGGGCCCAAAACTGCCAGATTGTCCCTGACACCGCAGCCCCACCGCAGGTCGCCAGGAATGAAGGCGCTGCTGCAGGCCAGGGGCTCACTCCACCTGCTCGCAGACGCTGGTTCCCGTCTGTCAGTAAGGGATCCACGCGGAGGTCTCCAGTGGCTCAGAGAAAAAGTCCTGCGGTCACAGGCCCGCGACTCCCAGCCCATGAGAGACCTTCCTGGGTGCCACCTGGCCCCGCCTGGCAAAGAGAAACTTAGGGGGAGGCAGGAAGCTGCTCTGAAGAGGGGGCTGAGGGATGCAGGAGGGGGACGGCACGTGCAAAGGGCCTGAGGCGGGGCGTGGAGGAGGAGAGGAGCCTCACTGGAGGGGAACAGACCAGCCCATGGCGGGGAAGGGGGCCCTGGGTTCTAGGGCCACGGGGAGGTGTTTGGCTTTGACACTGGGTCAGGTGGAGACCCCCAGGCTCCGAGCAGGACGGGACCCCACGTGGGGCGGGAGGGGGCAGGAAGTGCAGGTGCCCCCAGGATGGGCGCTGGCAGGAGATAGGGAACAGCAGGCGGACTCTGGGCGTCTGGGGGAGCAGGCCCAGTACCAGGCCGGATGACGCGTCCACCCACAGGGAATCAGGGTGCGGGGCGTCTCCCCAGGAGGACGGGTGCAGTCTCATAGCCTGGGTCACGGGGTCCAGCACCATGGGGTCCCCGGCCTCGTGATGGGGACAAAAACTGGGCGTCTCGCCCTCGGTCCCCTCCGTCTCGCCCGGCACCCCACAGGGGGTACAAGCACGGCCCATTTTCCAGGGTCAGGAGGGGACGGGATTTTCCAGGCCGTCACTTGGCCACCTGGAAACAGGCAGAAGAACCGAGTCAGGAAGGAAGCCCAGGGCAGGGCAGCAGGCCACCGGGGCCACGGAGAAAGTCGCTGAGCACAAATGCTCTGGAGCCGATGTCACCTCCTCCAGGCAGCCAGAGTGATTGCCTCTTTAGAGATTCCGAGCACAGGCGAAGGTCTGACGTCATCCCAAGGCCCCCGTTGCCAGCAGGAGAGGCTGGAAAGGAGAGAAGAGGTGGGGTGGGGGCCAGCCAGGCCCAGCCCGGGGCCTCCTGTCAGGAGAGACAGACACAGGGGCGATTTGGGGGCACAGCGGTTCTCCACCCACAGTGCTCTCCACCATGTGCAGATGCAGCCAAACACCGATGAACAGAAGTGCACAGGTGGTGAGGGAGGCATGGACCCCGGGGGGGAGAAACACCAGGTGTGGGTGTCTACCCAGGCTCAACCCTCAGTGCTCCTTCGACTGGATCAGCCTCTGTCCCTGGCTCCCAGGTGAGAAAACAGGCTCAGAGAGGTAAAGTGACTTGCCCAAGGCCACACAGCAGTCAGGGGCAGAGGCAGGATGTAAATGGGCCCCCAGGGCCCACGGTGGTGGTGGTGGTGGAGCCGGGACGACCACACCCGAGCCAGGTGCCCGGCCGGGCCAGCAGCCGGGCTCCCGGCCACGCCCCGGCCCTGCCCCGCGACCACAGGGCCCAGATAGGGTGACGGCCACGCCCCGGCCAGCGTCCGGCCCACGCCGCCTGCTGGGAACACACAGTCCTCAGGACTCGGAGCTCAAAATAGCTCGCGCGGAACCTGGGTCAGAGCCTGGAATGCTGGGGGCCCGCGGGGGGCGGCGGGCGGGCAGCACGGCCAGTCCTGTGTGGCCCCCACATGCCCCGGCCCCGCGGCCTGAGGGGTCAGCCAGAGCCCCACTGTGCTCACTGCCGGTGGGGCCGGGACAGACGGACAGGGGGCCGGGACAGACAGACGGAGGGGCCGGGACAGACAGACAGACGGGCTGGGACAGACGGACAGAGGGGCCGGGACAGACGGACAGAGGGGCTGGGACAGACGGACGGAGGGACCGGGACAGACAGACGGAGGGGCCTGGACAGACGGACAGAGGGGCCTGGACAGACGGACGGTGGGGCCTGGACAGATGGACAGAGGGGCCGGGACAGACGGACAGCGGGGCCGGGACAGACGGACGGCGGGGCTCCTACGGCCTCTGGACTGACGCTGAGCACCGCCAACGGGCCGGGCCGGGCCGGGCCGGCCACTGGGGGCTCACGGGGCAGACGGCATCCCCGCTGGCCGCCTCAGCGGGACAGGAAAGCCTCGGGCGGAGAGGCCAGGAGGGGACGGGGGATGTCGGGTGTACCGGGAGGGTCGGGGCGCCCCTCCTGCAGAAAGGTGAGAGGAGCCCAAACCAGCTCAGGGTTCCGGGAAGGGGCCGGCCCTGCAAAGGCCCTGGGGCAGCTTCAGTGTCAGGAAGGGACCGGGAGGGAAGGGCGAAGGCTGGGGAGGAAGGGAGCTGGCGCCAGCCTCTTCACAGTCCTCCCGTGGAGGAGCAAGAGGAGGACGGCCAGGGGGCCGGGCCCCGGGGGGGCTGAGGGGCAGCGGGACAGAGGAAGGACTTAGCGGGCCCCGACCTGGCCGAGACCCCACGGAGCAGCGCGGCCTGGGGCAGACGGGGCCCGGCCTGGGGCTCACCACTGGGTTGAGCGGAACTGTGAGCACTGCTGCGCCCTGCACCCCGCACCCCTCCCGCACCCCTCCCGGCCCCCCTTACCCCTCCAGCCCCCCCCCCCCGTGCCCCCAGTCTGGCAGAGGAGCCGAGGGGCTGAGGGCTGCAGCTGTGAGCCCTGCCCACAGCTCTGGACCCAGGCAGGTCAGAAGGAGCACTGGCCTTCGAGTTCCCGGGAGGCTCTCTGCACCTCAGACACCCCCACAGCCCAGAGACGCTTTGGCTCATCCATCCATCCGCTCCCTGGTGTTTCCAGGCACCTGTTCTGGACAGGCTAAGCCTGGGAACAAAACCGACCCCCCACCCGACGGCGACTTCTCAGGGAAGGGGGATGCAGGGAGCAGCAGCCTCTGAGTCCTGAGAGTAAGTGACTCATCCCCAGGGAGAGAAAGAGCAGCAGAGGCCACAGAGGTGGTGAGGGCAGGGGGGCGGCTGTGCAAAGGTCCTGGGGCGGCAGGTGCAGAGGCTCTGGGGTAGCACATGTAAAGGCCCTGGGGCAGCAGCAGCACTGGCGTGCCTGAGGCACTGTGAGGAGACCATATGACTGCAACTGAGCCAGAAGGGCCGAGGGAAGTTGGAGGAGGGCACCCACAGGGCTTCTTCCCAGCAGGCTGGGACCCCCGGGGACCTGCGTCTTGCAGAGGCGGGACAGACCTGCAGGGCGCTCTCAGGGGCGGCTCAGGGCAGGCTGGTGAAGAGCGGGGGGACACAGGCGAGGGGTCGGGAACCTGCGATGGATGCCGGGGGCCTGGGCGGCCCGTCAAGGGGTCTCCAGGTGTGTGCTGGGGGCTGCGGGCACCTGGCGGCCAGCCCAGGGACCCTGCACGGCCGCCCACCTGGGAGAGGCCCAGATCATCCCCTGGGCTCCGCAGAACTCCGGGAGGCCGAGGGCTGGGGGGGGGGGGGGGACGCCCACCTGCTCCTGCCCGGCTGCCCCCGCGCCCGGCCCTCGGGCCCTGGACCTCAGAGACGGACCCTGGCGCCTCCCAGGCCTGGCTCCCCAGACGCGACTGCTCGTGCCCCAGGAGGGCGGAGGGGGCTGGGGGGTGGGGGGGCTGCCGGGACCCTCCCCGCGGCCGACAGACAGGGCCGAGTCCCCCCCTCTCGTGCCTGCCCCTCCCCTGCACAGCTCCTCCAACCCAGACAGAGGCCTGAGAAGCCGGAGTGGTACAGATGGGGAAACTGAGGCCAGAGAGAGGGTTCGGGCAGCCCGCAGGTGTGGAATCACCAGCTCAGAGCCGCCCGGGGAGCGGAGGAGTGTGGCCTGGGTTGGGGGGGTGACCTCGGACAGCTCACGCCCCCCCAGGCCGGACTCGGGCTGGGAGGAGCGAATGTCCCCCGGGTCTTCGGGGGTCACCGGGTGGTGGCCACAGAGCACCGGGCACAGGGGTGGGGGGCGCAGGGCAGGCACCGGGGGCCGAGGAGTAATCGGGTCCATTGACGCCGTCACTGCCCTGTCACTGCGCATCACCACCCGGCCACCGCGCTGGCTGGCCGCCCCCTGACCCCCGGTCACGGTGCTGCCCCCACCCCCCCAGCTCCCGGCCCTCAGCCTCTTGCTCAAGCCCCTGGACTTTGGGGAAACGGGCGGCGGAAGGGGTGTAGCCCGGCCAGGCCCGTGAGCGGTAAGTGCAGGCGGTGACCCCGCCCGCACGGCCCCCCGCCCGCCCGTCCACCCCCCCAGGCCGCCTGCCCACGACGCGCGGGGGACGCCTCGTCTTGCACAAGACAGGAAAGGGGGGGCCCGGGTGGGGGCGGGTGACGCCAGGACCCCGTGTCCACCAGGCTGCAGCCAGGAGGGCAGGGAGGCCCCGCCAGGCTTCCTGTGTGCTGGGCAGAAAGGAGAAGTGGACCCGGGGGTCACACAGTGACCGGGGCCCCCCCGCCCGCGGCCCCCCTCTTCCTCCAGGCGCCCTGACTCAGGGCCCGCCCTTCTCCTGGAGACCCCCGCCCACCGCGGGGTGCTGGCGGCCACCCCGGTCTGCCCTGGGGACGGACGACCCCCGGCCGCGGTGCCCACCGCGCTGGAGACTCAGGGGTGCACAGGGGGAGCCCCGCGGCCCCCCGCCTGGACGCAGAGGCGAGGCCGCCAGACCCGCACTCGCCGCCCGGGCTCCGGCCTTCTCCGGGCGGAGGCGAGGACGGGCCGGCTCGGGCTGGGGTTACACACAGACACAGCCCCGGGCCCCACCCGGCCCACTCCACGGGACCCTGGCAAACCCAGCCTCAGTTTCCTCATCTGACTAGTGGGCTCAAACCCGGGACCTCTAGGACATGGGCTGGGGCGGAAACTGCGGAAGATGGGGAACGGACCCCATCTGTTGCCTCCCAGGACTCCCCAGGGCCTCGGCACGAACCAGCCGCCTGCTCACGGCCCCCTCAGCCACATTGCTCCCTCAGGTCACACACTCTCCGAGGGGCACCTCCTGCCCTGCTAGGTCTGTCACAGGCCCTTTGCACGTGCTGTCCTTCCCGCCTCTCCTTGGACCTGCAGTTCTCAGCTTGACTTCTTCCAGGAAGCCTTTCGAGCTCCCTGACTCACATACACGCACACATGCACACACAAACACACACACATGCATACAGACACACAATGCACACACGCGCAGACACACACATACACACGTGCACACACACACGCACACATGTGCATGCGCACACTCACACTATGCACACACATACACTAGCACACACAGGCACACGCACACATGCACACATACATATTGCACACACAGGCATACACGCACACACAAGTGCACACACACACACGCGTGCACCCACTGAGGCATACACGGCTACACAAGCGCAAGCCTGGCCCGTACAGCTCCACCATTCAGTCCACCTCGCCTCCTCAAACGCTGGGCTCCCCGGGGCCCGGACACCCCGCCCAGGAGGGGCCACGACTAGCCAGGGTCGGGTGTGCCTGGGACACGAGCCCCCGAGGGAGGAAGCCCCTCGTGGGCTGGTCTCGAGGCTGAGGCAGCAGGTCTCAGGAGGGCCAGCACACGGCCGGAGAGAGCACAGTGCGGGGACACTTCCCTGCAGGCAGTCGGCCCGGGTTCGACCCCCAGCATCCCCTCTGGTCCCCCGCGCACCGGCAGGACCGATTCCTGAGCACAGAGCCAGGAGTAAGCCCTGAGCACCGCCGGGTGTTGCCCCCGCCACACACACACACACACACACACACACACACACACACACACACACACACACACAAAATAACAGTGAAAGATTCAGCACAGTGGATGCAGGCCCACGCGGGAGTGTCAGGGGCAGCCCCTGGCCCCCGGACGCCCTCTCTGGCCCGGGAGGAGGCCAAGCCAGCCACAGAGTCCCTTTCTGGCTCCCAGGTGGGCTCTTGGTCACAGGACCCCGGGACAGGCTGGCAAGGACGCCCTGGCCAAAGAAGTGCAATCCTGAAAGGAAAAAGCCCCTTCCCTGCCCACCTCGCCCCTCCTGGCCGGGATGTGGGGTGTGATGCCCGTGGCCACAGCAGCTTCTCTGTTTTGTGAGGACCGAGTGAGGCGGCACCAGCCTACGCGCCGGCTACGGGACGGGGACAGCCCACCCGCCCTCCTCACCCCGGGATTCAGGCCCACGAGGGTCCCACGGGGACCAGAGTGGAGCCCGAGGTGGGGGGGGGGGGGGCAGAGGAGGGCAGCGGGGGACGCTGAGTGGGATCATCGAGGGAAACAGTGTCACTGTTCTCTCTTGACTCCTCACCCAGGGAGCCACCGACACCCGCCAGCCAGGAGACGCCCGTGGGGCAGTCCAGCGCGGCCCGGCAAGACACCGTGCACCCTGCCCCACTGGGCTCTCCCCACAGTGCTCAGGGACTCGCCACGCCTCAGCCTCTGGCTCTGCCCAGGGTACAGACAGCAGGTCCCCGCAGGGGTCCGAGGCCCCGGCCCCCTGAGCACTTGGCACAGTGTCCCGTCCCCGGTTCCCAGCTTTTCTGGCGCGGGGAAGGGGGGGGCCTTCCCGGGGAACCCCCCCCTGACGTGCCTCTGCACCCCCGTTGCACGCCCCCCTGGGACGGGCAGCTCACTCGAGGGCTGCCCAGGCGTCCTCCCTCTGCCGCCCTCCCTGTGTGGGGCGGACTCGGGGCCTCCTTGCCCGGCCACGGCCCCACCTCGAGGACCCAGAGATCCGGGGAGGCGCCCGGCCCGGCCCCAGCCTGGCTGAATGCTGGGCACCAGCCGCCTCCCACCCTCGGCCTGAGCCCCGGCTAGTCCTGACCAGGCCAGGGAGCTGAGGACAGTGTCCGGGACTCCCAGGGGGACATGAAGAGGAGGGGGAGGAGGAGGAGGGGGAGGAAGAGGAGGAGGAAGAAGAAGGGGAGGAGGAGGGAGAGTAGGGGGAGGAGGGGGAGGACGAGGAGGAGGGGGAGGAGGGGGAGAAAGAGGAAGAGGAGGAAGAAGGGGAGAAGGAGGGGGAGGAGGAGGAGGGGGAGGAGGAGGGGGAGGAGGGGGAGAAAGAGGAAGAGGAGGAAGAAGGGGAGGAGGATGGGGAGGATGAGGAGGAGGGGGAGGAGGAGGAGGGGGGAAGAAGAGGAGGAGGAGGGGGAGAAAGAGGAGGAAGAGGAAGAAGGGGAGGAGGAGGGGGAGGACAAGGAGGAGGGGGGGAAGAAGAGGAGGAGGAGGGGAAGAAGAGGAGGAGGGGGAGAAAGAGAAGGGGGAAGAAGGGGAGGAGGAGGGGGAGGAGGGGAGGACGAGGAGGGAGCACGGAGACTCCGGTGCTGCGGGCTCACCCCGCCCAGGGCCCGGGCTCAGAGGCCCCATTGTCCCGCCTGTGTTTGCTCCACCCCATCCCCCACCCCCTCCACCGCCTAAAGAGGGAGCCAGACTGAGGCTACCCAGCCCTGGGGACACGAGTTCAAACCCCAGCTCTGATCATTCGCGGCTGGGGGGGGCGGGCCTGGCGGGCCTCAGTTTCCCCATCTGTGAAGTGGGGGGAGCAAGCAGCTCCCAGAGCAGCAGGGGGTAGGCGGGGCCCAGCGTGCAGAGAGCCTGGAGTTCAGGGAGGACAGAGGCGGGACCGCGCCCCCCCTCACCCCCCCACCCCCCGCCAGGGAGCCCGGGGCGAGAGCCGGACCCCGGAAAGCGGCGGGAGCAGCAGGACGGGCCTTCCCCGAGGCGGGCGGGCGGAGCCAAGTTTTCTTTCCATTTTTTTATTTCCGGCACAAAGGGCCTGAATGAGAAGCAGCTGCCCGGACAGAGAAGCCCATTGTGAGGCCGGGCCGGGCCTGGGTGTCGAGCTGGGTAAACAGAGGCCGGGCCCAGCCAGACTCGGAGCCACGAGGGTCGGGTCGCAGGGGTATGGCGGAGGGTCCCCACCCGGGGGCCCGCCGCCCTGCCCTGGGTGCCGCCCGCTCTGCCCGGCCTCGCCCCTCGGAGTTCTCACCTGTGAAATGGGCTTTCCGAGAGGCTCCTGGGGTCGTGCCTGGCTCTGCTGCTCACTGCCCGGGGACCGCGGGGATGCCCCTGGCTGGTCCGTGCCTCAGTTTCCCCTCTGTGAAAGGAAGCCCCTCCACCTGCTGAACCCCTTCCCCAGCCGGCCTGCGGGGCAGAGCTGCCGGGCCCAGGAAAGGGCGGGGGCCAGGCTGGGCAGCTGGTCCTGGTGGGCTCTGAGAGACCATCCGGCCCTGCCCCCCCATTCCAGCCTCCCCGGGGATCCTGGCCAAAGCTGGGGCGCAGAGGGAAGAGACAGTATCCTGAAACGGAGAGGGCAGGGAGGGCTTCCTGGAGGAAGCAGTCTTTTATTAAAAGGACAGTGGTTGGCAGGGACTACGGGGGGGGGGGGGAGGGGAAGGTGCTGGCCTTGCATGCAGACACCCGCCTTGTGGTCCCTAAGGCCCCAGGGACCCCGAACACGCCCAAGCACAGAGCCAGGAGTGCCCCCCCCGGCACTTCTGAGCGTGCACCCCCACAAGCTTAGAGAAACAGCTGCTGTGTGTTGGACTGTGACTGATCAGCCCCCGGCACTGTTGTCTCCCCCACACCCTCTGCAGAGGACTTTCTTATCACACCTGGTCACGGGTCAGAGTCTGGGACCAGAGAGGTACAGTCAGGAGCCTGAGGTCACACAGCAAAGAGGTGTGGGAGCAGGACGGGCTCTGTTTCCCGACCTTTGACCTGGAAGTTCCTTCTTCCCGCCCTGCCTGTCTCCTGCTCTCCTAGCAGAAAGGACGCCCTGAACAGGCTCCTCTAAAGTGCTCCCTAACCTGGCCCTGAAGGCCTCAGCCCTTTACCCCTTGGGGGTAAAAACAGACTTGGGGAGCCGGGGGGAGCCGGGGGCAGGGCCGATGTGTCCAGCCGGGGGCCTTCTGGGCCTCCGTCTGCCCATCTGTGACTTGGGGACACGCAGTGCTGCCTCTCGCCCCCAGAGCAGCTATGCTGAGCGGATGCCCGTTATTAAGCCGCGCCGGGACACGCCCCGCCCCCCCACGTTCTTCCTGTAATGAGACCCGCCTGCACCCCCAGGGCCTGACCCTCCTTTAATTATAACCTTGGGGGGGCAGGGGGTAACCTGAGGCCCCTCGGGCCGGCCGGGATTATGCTCCTATTTTCCCAGCGACTCTGGGCTGGCACCAGCTCAATGCCCGCATTGTCCGCGCCCCCAGGGCCCCCCAGGCCCGGCCTCATCCTTCCTCCAGCTGCGGATCCGGCCCCGGGGGGGGGGGGGGGCATCTCGGAGAAACCAGACACCCAGCGGGGCACCACCCCCGGGGGCTTCCCGAGACGCCCCTCCCAAATCCGCACAACCTCTCAGACCGGCATGCGTGCTGTGCCCATTTTCCAGGCGGGGCACTGAGACCAGCATGAGCAGCGGCGGAGCGGGCACCGACTCCAGACCCTCTGGGGGGGTGGGGGTGGGGGTCGCTGGGGGCCCCCGGGCCCTCGCTCGGGGTCCATGGGGAGTCTGGCCCTCGTGAGAACTCCACGGAAAGAAAGGAAACTCGACCCGGGGCAGAGCGGGGTCAGGGTTGAGGGCTCTCGGGTTCCGGGTTCCGGGCTGGGACACTCGGGCACAGAGCCGCGACGGGGCAGGTGCCACAGACACTGAGGGACGCCCTTGGAGGGGGGCGTGGAGGGGGACCCCCGGGGGCACGGGACGGCGTCCCCCTGCCTGTTCCCCGCTTGGTGCCCGCAGGCGCCAGCCCCGTCTGCTCCTCCCTCCACCTGGCCATCTTCAGAGAGCCCTGGGAGACGGGCCTGCTTCTCCCAGACCCCCGCACACCTGCCGGACCCCGCCCCCGCACCCCTGTCACTCCCCCATCCCTGCCAGGCCTGCACCCCTGCCGGCCCCCACACCCCTGCCAGCTCCTACAGCCTGCCAGCCCGCATCCCCACACCCCTGCCAGCCCCCACACCCCTGTCAGCCCGCAGCCCACACCCCCACACCCCTGCCGGGCCCCGCTGCCCCCCCACCCCACTGCTCCGGCTCTGAGCACAGCAGGATGGAGAGGGACGCAGGGCCCCAGGGACGTGACTGGGGGCTCCCTCCAGCGAGACGGAGACAGCCGAGAGGACGCTTTGGGGATCAGGACAGCCCCGGGGCCCCTCGTCAGCTGTGGGACTAGGGACCCACAACCCCGCCAGGCGACGCACACCCACCCTCTATCCCGGTGGGGGAGCGGACTCCTGGCCCCTCCCCCGGCCTGCGTGTCCCTCAGGAAACGGGAACCAATGAGAGCGCCTTTGCGGGGGTCCCCAAGCAGGGACCCTGGACCACCAGGAAGAACCTGGGCCCCACCCCAGTGTGCCCCCAGCCCCCTCTCTGCATTGGACAGCCCCATCTGACCTACTCGGCCGAATTTAGCTCAGAGGCTGCCCCGTCAGGGGGTCTCTCCCCACAGCCGACACGTGGTCCAGTGTCCCCTGCCCGGTGCCCTCGGTCAGCCGGGGCCAACCTGATTCCAGCTGCCTCTCTGCACCAGAGACCTCCCGGCCACCAGCCTGGGGGGGTCCGTCCGCATTTCCCTGGAAGCCTGAAATGCCCCTCGGGCTGGGCCTGGCCCCGGGCTTCTAGTTCTCCCTTAAACAAGCAAGAATCCCTTTTGCTTTTGCTTTTTGGGTCACACCCGGCGATGCTCAGGGGTCACTCCTGGCTCTGCACTCAGGAATTACCCCTGGCGGTGCTCGGGGGACCCTATGGGATTCTGGGAATGGAACCCGGGTGGGCCGCGTGCAAGGCCAACGCCCTCCCTGCTGTGCTATCGCTCCAAGAGTCCCCATGAACCGCATCGGACACCACAGAATCTCCGCCAGTCCGAGAGAAGGTTTTGTAAAGCCGGGCTCACCCCAAACCCCTCTCCCACCCCCTCACAGATGGGCCGGGCTCGCCCCAAACCCCTCTCTGACCCCCTCACAGTCGGAGACCAGGTCCGGGAAGGTCCGTTCCCGCAGCTTTCACAACACCCGGGAGGAGAAAACAACCAAACTGATCAACAGGTGACTGGGTAAACATAATGGGGCTCACAGTCGGACGCCTTTGAGCCGTAGGCAGGCGCGGGGCCGGGGGCGCAGGCCAGGAGGCTGGACACAGAGGCCACTCACTGAGGGAGGCCACGGAGACGAAACACCCCAGAGAGAAGAAAATCAGAGATGCACCTTCCCGGGGGCCTGGAGCCGCAGGGGGGAGGGGAGAAGGAGGAGGGGGGAGGAGAGGAGGGGGAGCGGTTGAATGCCCCTGGGGGTCTACCCTGAGGGTGATGGGGATATTTTTGCATCTAGATAGAGACGTCCATTGCACAACTCTCTGACTGTATTCGGCGTCACCGAACCGTCTGCTTTCAATGGCTTTAATGATTAATGGCGCGGTTCAGGGCTGACCTTTCTGCCATGCGTGTCTCGTATCAATTTTTAACCACGGCCCATACAAACGCACCGAGTCCTCCTCCCCCGGCCGCCTCCCAAAGATAGAACACGGGCGTGCTAGGTTTTTACCTTGAATGTCTTCAATTACAAACAACCCCAGAGGTGGGGGGGCGGGGGGAGTAGGAGAGTCGTAAAGGCTGTTTGGGACAAAGGAGGTTGCCCTTGCCCGCTGCCAGGCCGGGTCACACCCCCCTCCCGTCCTCCTTCCTTGAGGGGGTCACACAGGGCTGCAGAGTGCTGGGGGTCCCCGTGGCAGGGCCGCGCGGGGCAGGCGGGGCGGTGTGGGGGATCAACTCGGGGCGCCCCGTCTCGGGGCGCGAGCTGCAGGCCCCTCTCCTGGGGGCTCCCACAGGCTGACTCGGTCCCCGCCCCGCGCTGTCACGGATTGTCACAGGCTGCTCTTCCCCCAGCCCCGGGTTCCCTCCCCGAGAAACGAGGCCGGGGTCTGCCCCGACCACCCCAGCCAGGCTCCGGCCCCCCGCCAGGGCACGGGACTTGCTCCCGGGGCAGGAAGCAGCTGGGGGCAGCTGGGGAGGGGGGGACCGAGACGAGCCCACGGCGTCTCCCCACCTTTCCCCCCCCCTCTGCGGGCCCCGTTGACGCCCGGAGAGATCCCCCAACCCCCGAGAGGAGATGGCAAACAGGGACTCCGGGGGCCAGGCCAGGGGACTCAGCCACCAGCCCTCGGCCCCCACCTCGCTCTCGGCCTGTCCCCCCCACACTCCCCACGCGGTCCTGTCGCCCCCGACCACGGCCCCACACTGACGCGGAGCCCTCTGGCCTCCTGGGAACATCCAGGGCCCACTTGTGGCTAGGGGGGGACCTGTCCCCAGCTGAGGAGCACTGCTCCAGGAGCCAAGGAGGAAGGGACATTTGGGCAGATTCCCTGCAGAGGTGGGTCAGGGGGTCCCGGGCAAGTGGGGGAATCTCTAGTCTAGGTGGGGGCGGGAGCTCCACGGGGCTGCCAGGCTCCCCGGAAAGGGGCACCTCGGAAGGTGGGGGAGGGCGCCTTGGGGGCAGGGCCAGGGGGCCCACCTGGGGGGCACCACAGTGCTGGGGCAGGGGGGGAGGGGGCAGGGCCGCCTGGTGGGAAAGTCTCCGGCAGCGTCTCAGGGGCCCAGAGCTGGCCCGCTGTGACGGTCACCAAGATGCCGACCTGGCTGGCTGGTCAGGAAGGCACCGAGAGGCCCTGCCCACCCCACCCCGCCCCCTCTGCTCCCCTAAATTTAGTCCTCCTGGGAGGAAGCCACCCCCACCCCCAGAGAAAGTGTCCAGAGGGGAAGGAGGACTTTGCTGACTCACGGGCCTGGGCCCCCAACTTCCCTCTGGGGGATGCTCGGCTCAGAGGACCGGGCCAGGGCCCTGTGGCAATAGAAAGTAGTTAACAGGTTACCTGATCTGTGGGGTGTTGATCTGGGAGAACTTCCTGGAAGAGGTGGCATTTGAGCCAGAATCAGAAGTAGATGTCTAGACCATGTTTCTCAACCTCTGCCCAGGCCCTGCTTCTGCCCTTGATTTCCTTCCTGCTCCCCCACCCCACCCGCCACCTTCTGCCTTAGTCTCCCCACTGACCTGATTTTCACCCAGGGCCCCCTTCAGACTGTCTCTGAGGTCCGTGCAGGGAGCACCGGGCCCCCAGTTGAGAAGTGCTGGTTCAGGCCATGGAGAAAAGGAGGAGCACTGCAGCGGGGCCGAGGGGAGCACCACAGAGGTGTCGCAGGGAGCCCCACAGCAGGGCCAGGGAGCACTGCTGGTGCTGAGGGGAGCACGCAGGGGTGTCAACAGGAGCATGGCGGAGGTGTCAGGAGGAGCATTGCAGAGGGGCCTGGGGAGCACTGCAGAGGGGTCATGGGGAGCACTGCAGAGGAGCCTGGGGACCCTGCTGAGGGTTCATGGGAGCACTGCAGAGGGGTCATGGGGAGCACTGCAGAGGAGCCTGGGGAGCCTGCTGAGGCCCTGAGGCTGACCCAGCCTTGTGAGTCCAGCGTCTGGGAGGAGGCGAGGCAGCCCCGAGGGTCCCTCTCGGCCCCCGAGGCCGGGTCAGTGTTGCTCTCCAACCAGAGCCAGTAAAGCTCCTACGTGCTTTGGAGAAGGGGGAGCCGGGCGCCCGATGCCCCCGCCAGGCCCCCTCCCTGCCCCCTGGAGGGAGGGTCGCGTGGGGCCGGCAGGGCCAGGGGACCCCCGAGCCTCCACTCAAGCCACCCAGGCTCCGACTTCCCAGGCTGGAGGTGGCAGGACCCGCCCGCGGCGCCCCTGCCTGGCCCCGGCCCGCACTCAGGCTCAGCCCCTCCTCGGTACGTCTCCTAGGACGCCTCGTGGGTGGGCGGCAGAGGGTGGGGGCCGGGACCCCAGCAGGGTGCGAGGATCAGACAGGGCAGACTCGGGTCAGGCTGACCCTGAGAGGGGGCGAGGGAGCGGGGAACCGGCTCCAGGCTGAGTCTTTCTCGGAGCTGCGGGGGAGGGTCCTGGCCCCCGGCCTTGGGTGGGGGTGGCGGGTCCCGGTGACTAGAGGCTCATCAGGCTGAAGAACAGGAGGCAGCGGGCGGGCGGCGGGGGCCCCCTGGACACAGCAGCGCCCTTGGGTGGGGGTGCCGGCTCAGGCCAGGGACTCGGGTGGACGCGACCCCGGGGCCTCTGGGGAGACCCAGCCCTTCAGAAGCTCCTCTAGTGCCCCAGGACCCCCAGGGCCCCCGTTTCCTGACGCTGCGAGATCCCCCCTCACTGTAAGATGCTCCTTCTCCATTCTGGGGTCTTCCTCCCGTTGAGAAGTTTGTGGATGGGACTCCGGAGTGAGAGGCCAGCTCGGAGGCCGACTCCGGCTCCCTCCCCAGCATCCCAGGGGGTCCTGGGCACCGCCAGGAGTGACGCTGAGCACTGCTGGGTCCGACCCCAAACAGCACCTTTGCAGTGGGACAGGCAGGGGGAGGGGGAGGGAGGGAAGGGAGCGGCCCCTCCGGACCCTGGGCCCCACACCAGGCCGTGCAAACACTCACACACACACACACACAGACGAACACACACAGACAGACACACACACACACACACAGACACACACACACACAGACACACACACATACACACACACATATACACACACACATATATACACACACACATACACACACATACACACACACACACACACACACACACGCGCGCGCGCGCGCGCGCGCGCGCGCGCTGCCGAGCCCTGCTCTGCTTATCTCCTGCGTCACTTTCCCTGACGTCCCGTATCTCCATCAAGCTGGAGACAAAACAGGGAAGAGACATGCGGGGGGGCAGCAGCCCG
Source organism: Sorex araneus (assembly GCF_027595985.1). Classification (NCBI taxonomy): domain Eukaryota; kingdom Metazoa; phylum Chordata; class Mammalia; order Eulipotyphla; family Soricidae; genus Sorex; species Sorex araneus. The sequence goes on along the minus strand of NC_073306.1, from coordinate 132,521,081 downwards.
GACACCGGCTGAGGCCACCAGGCACCGAGGCCCCCAGTGTCCCGGCAGGTCCCTCTGCCGCCTCTGCAGCCGGCATGTGTGTGTGCCTGGAGGAGGGGCTCAGACTCTCTGTAAAGGGGGAAACGGCAGGCGGGGGGCGGGGTGGGGAGAGGCCTCCTGCCGGGCTGGAAAGGGGAAAAGCACAACCCCTGGGCCCCCAGCACCCCCATAAGGGACCCCCCAGCACCCCTAGGTCTGGCCCCGGCCCACCTCCACATCTTAGAGCCCTTGTGGGGAGCAGGGCAGGCAGAGAAGGCTTCCTGGAGGCGGCAGAATAAGGCTTGAGGCTGCCGTCACATGTGCTGCCCTCCTCCAGGAAGATGCCCATGATTTAGTCCCCCCCAACCAAGTGACTCTTCCCTGTGGCCTGGGCACCCCTGACCCCATCAAGCCTCTCCAGCTCTGTGACGCAGGGTGGGTCTGTGTCACAGTCGGGCCTAGCAGACACGCGTGGACAGAGAGAGTAGGCTGGCCTGAACAGCCTGGCTCCCCTCGGGGGCCTTCCTCAGTGGCCAGGGAGGGCCCAGCCAGGAGGAGCCTTTGGGGGGGATATTCAGAAGGAGGCAGGGTGGGGGGTGAGCGACCCCTGGTCCTGCCTCAAGGCTCATTTCATCCCCACGGCCCGAGCGTGGATGTGAAACCCACTTTGCAGATGAGAAAACGGAGGCTGAGTGGAAAGAAACCCTTTCCATCCCCCACAGACAGGACAGAGCAGGGCTGGGGCAGGCCAGGGCTCCGAGCTGAGTGCTCAGATTCAGACCCTGTCAGCCAGCCCAGGGCCGAGCGGAGACAGGCGCCCGCAGTTGTGCTCTCTAGCAACCGGCCCGAAATGCCAGAGAACTCTGCGGGTGGGGGCGGGCCTGTGGGGCTGGCCGGGATCTGGGATCTCCAGCTGGGATTCCGGGAATGCAGCCCTGGGGAGGGCGGGGCAGGCTGAGAGGGCTTCCAGGAGGAGGCAGACCCGGGCTGGCCTGGCGCCGAGGAGGGCGGGGCCAGCTGCAGAGGAGGGGCCGGGCCTGGCGCTGCCCTGGGGCCAGCCTGGGGGTCAGGCTGGGCTTGGAGATAGGAGGAGTCGGGCAGGTCCGACCAGCTCCCGCCCGGAGCCCAGGCTCAGCCCCCCTCACCCCCCCACCGCCGTCCCCTCCCCCACCGCCCCCCCAGGGCCCGGCCAGGGGGAACAGAGGGACCCAGGAAGCCGGCGGGGGCGGGGGGCCGCTCCCCGACCCCCACACCCCTGCTTGTCAGAGGCCACAGGGCCTCATGCAGAGGTCCCCTTCATCCCAAACCCAGGTGACACCCAGGGCCCAGGACTGCCCTCGAGGGCCCCCCACAGTGCTCCGCTCACAGGCGGTCAAGTCGCGTCTCTGCGTCGACACCGTGGACACGGGCCGAGCCCAGCCCGGCTTCTTAGCAGGGGCTGGGGGCTCTCTAGGGGGAGACGCCCGGGGCCTCTGACCCCTCCAGCCGCCGCCGCCCACCGGGGGTGGAGGGGCACCTCCAGGGCCCTGAACTGGCCGGGAAAACACTCAGACAGTGCCGGACACATCATGAGGCTCAGGGACGGGCGACAATCACGGCATCGCAGGGAGGCGGCAGCCTCCGGTCCCAGCGTAAACACACCCTGCATCCCAGCTATCAGCAGGAACTCGTTGGGCTTAATAAAGATACAGATAATTACATATCAAGCACTCTCCGTGCGGCCACCCCGGCGGGGCACGCTCCGGCTTCTTCCCTCTACCTTCGAGGCGGGAGCCCCAGACGGACACTGAGAGGCAGGAAGTGGAGCGTGGGGCCCCCCGCCGGGGTCAGGACGGTGGGAGGACACTCGCCTTGCACGCGGCCAGCCTGGGCTTGGTCTCTGACACCCCGTCTGGTCTCCCGGGCACCGCCAGGAGCGACCCCTGAGCACAGGGACAGAGCTGGTGTGGCCCAAACCAGCCACCAAAAAAGATGACAGCTGGGGACAGGGGGTAGGTACGCCTGGAGCACCTCGGAGGGAGGTTAGAAAGTGTCAGGAAAAGTGAAGGAAAATAGAGGGCAGAGCAGAGCCCCCTGCAGGGGTGAGGAGGGGCCCTAGGGGGGCTGCTGGCAGGTTGGGGGCCCAGTAGCCAGCAGGAAAATGAGCCAAGTCACAAAATACATAATATTGAATTATGTACGGGGGCTGGAGCGACGGCACAGCGGGGAGGGCCTGGAGTGATAGCACAGCGGGGAGGGCGTTTGCCTTGCACGCGGCCGACCCGGGTTCGATTCCCAGCATCCCATGGGGTCCCCCGAGCACCGCCAGGGGTAATTCCTGAGTGCAGAGCCAGGAGTTAAGCCCTGAGCATCGCTGGGTGTGACCCAAAAAGCAAAACAAAACAAAACAAAAAACCAAAATATATAATATCGAATTAAAAGGCGAGGTAGAAATTAAATAAGTGATGCAACGAACGGATCGCAGGGACGGAGAGATCGCATGGGAGAATCTCCGGCACCACATCGGGTCCCCAGAGCACCTCCAGGAGAAGCCCCGAGCACAGAGGCAGGAGTAACTCCTGAGCACTGCCCGGTGTGCCGCGAGTGTCCCTCACACGAGACGGACGCACTGGCCCGAGGGTATCGCCGCGTCGCCGTCGGGACTGCGCTGAGCTAAGGGAACGGGCAAAGAAGCAAACCCCCCTCAGCACCGGCGAGCAGGAAGTGTGGGCGGGGGGGGGGGGGGCAGGCCGCCTTCGTGGGAGACGACCCCTGACACGGGCTGGGCTGGAAACGCCCCCAGCTCACCCCACCCCAGCCCCGTCCGCCTCGGCGACCCCTCTGTGCTGCCCAGAGAGGGTCCTCAAACCCTCCAGTGCCCTGACGTGCAGAGTCTGAGGGGCTGGCCCAGCCCACGGGAGGCGGGTCCTCCGGGAGACCCCAGGACTGGAAGCTCTCAGGGGAAAAGGCCTCAAGGTGGGCACCTGCCTCGCAGGGACCCAGAAAAGGCAGGAGAGAGGGAGCCCACCGGGACCTCACCTCCAGGCCCCCTGACACTGGTGCAAGAAAGTCCATCCCCCCCCCACCACCCCCAGGGGCTGGAGCAATAGCACAGCGGGAGGGCGTTTGCCGTGCACGCGGCCAACCCGGGTTCGATTCCCAGCATCCCATAGGGTCCCCCAAGCACCGCCAGGGGTAATTCCTGAGTGCAGAGCCAGGAGCAACCCCTGAGCATTGCTGGGTGTGACCCAAAAAGAAAAAAAAAAAAGAAAGAAAGAAAGTCTGTCCCCGCAGGGGCGGCCCCGAGCCTGGCGAGAGCCTGGGCACAGAACTTCCTCTGTCTCCTGGGGGCTCCCCCGGCTTCCGGACCCCATTGGTCCCCAGGCTGAGCTCGGAGATGCCCCAGGAAATCTGGACCTTAGACCTAAGGAGCCGGTGGTCCATTCGGACACGCCCCGGGCTGCCCTCCCCCCCTCGCCCACCCCGCCCCCCTCCCCTGATGTGAGCCCCCCAGGGCTGCTGCCCCGGGGCCGGGGTGCCCCCACCGAGGGCTGGACCCCAACAACCTCTGCCCCCGACAGCTGAGGGCCCTCAGAGGGAAGAGCAAAGGGGAAGCACGTGGCCGAGAGCCCATTTCTCAGACCGTCGGGCGGAAGTCGGGGCCTGGGGCCTGGGTCCACGCAGCGACTGAGTCACGGTGTCACCTTTGGCCGTCACCCCCCGTCTGGACCTCAGGTTCCTCCTCCGACAGCTGTGGAAATCAGGCTGCGAGGCGAGGCTCCCCCCAGCCCCCCCGCTGCCTGTGCTCGATCTCCCGCCAGGGGCCAGGGGTCACCAGGCACCAACTGGCCGCTGGGTTCCTCTGGCCCAGGGCACGGTGATCTGGTGACCGTCTGTGCGGCCACGCGGGCTCCAGGGCTGACCCCGCCCGCCCCCACCTCCCTCCCTCTCTGGGTCCCCCTGGCCCCGACCCACCTGACCTTTCCCAGCCTCAGCGACCCCTGCAGGTGCCCCTTATTCTCAGGGAGACCCTCTCCGCCTGCACCTTGGGGTGTCCCTGTCACCGTCCCCCGTCCCCCCGGGTCTCCCCATCTCGCAAGGCGTCAGGCGCCAACCCCACCCACCATCTCGCCAAAGCACGATTTTGTCTCTCGTCCTGCTCTGTCCCCCGACCCTTAGCTGCGTCCGCACAACCCCTGGGCAGTGAGGGGCCACCAGGGAGACCTGAGCTCCTCGCGCGTCCCCGGGCAGGGCTGGGGGCGCCCACTGTGCAGATGAGAAGACTGAGGCTCCCCTGGATGAGGAGTCTGGAGCCCAGACGGAACCCTGGGACTGGGGCTCCTTCAGCCCCCAAGCTCTGCAGCCAGAAGCCCCCCCACCCCTCCCCCACCTCAGCCCTCCAGCAGCCGGGTGGGGGTGGGGGTGGGGGTGGGGGCGGGAACCGGCTTGGGGAGCTGAGCAGGGCCGCCTGGTGGGTGATGAGGCCTCGTGTCCGGCTCAGGGCTGCAAGCACTGGATTGCAGGGAGCCCCCGGGGGCGGGGAGGGGGTGTGGAGACGGGCTGTGCCTGCCTCTCCCTGGGGTGCAGCCCCCTCCCCCCCGCCGGCCTCCCCCCTGCTCCGGGCAGCTCTCAGCCTCCCACAGGCCGACTCCTGCAGAGGGCTCAGGCCCAGATCCGGGTGACACGAGGGCCCCTCCCTGCTCCCTCCCTGCCCCCACCCCTCGTGCCCACCCTGGCTGGGCTCCAGGCGGGCAGGAGGGCAGCCCCTCACCAAGCTGTGCGGTGCTCGCTGTGTGTTCTCGGCCCAGTGCCTTTACCTCTCTGGGTGGGGCCGCCTCCTTCCCAGGAGAGAATCCTGTCTCCTGCTCCGGGCCTGGGGGGGTGGGGCAGCACAGGCCGGCAGGTGGGTGTTGCTGCCCATCCAAATAGAGGTGACCCCCCGCCCCTCCGTCTTCATGATCTGCTCTGAAACCAGGAGGACAGCGAAGGGGGCATGAAAAGTGGCCCCAACCCCAGGGACCAACCCCACGTGCAGAGGAGGTGCCCGCCAGCCAGCCTGGCTCCCAGTCACGGAGGGCAGAGGGCAGGGTCTCACACACAGTGTGCCCAGGTGCCACCACCAGCACCCTGTAGGGGTCTCCTGAGCACAGAATCAGGAGTCAGCCTTGACCACAGAGCCAGGAGTGAGCCTTGAGCACAGAGCCTGGAGTCAGCCCTGAGCACAGAGCCGGAAGTCAGCCCTGAGCACTGAATCAGGAGTCAGCCCTGAGCACAGAGCCGGGAGTGATCCCCGAGCACAGAACCAACTGTGAGCCCTGAGCACCACTGGGTGTGGCCCCAAAACCAAAATAAATAAACAAAACCTGGTCTGAGAACCTTGGGCTCTGCAGGCGGCAGAGGTGGGAGATCCCTTCCCACCTGGGGCCCCCCCAGACCACCCCCTGAGGGGCCCCTGCTGCCAGGGCCAGGGCTTATGCCCACCCCCCAGCCCCCGCCCCGGGTCACACCTGCACTGCCCTGTTTGCTTCCGGCTCTGCACCCAGCACCCAGCTGACGCCCAGAGGGGCCTGAGCACCACCCGAACAACTTCTCCCCTGCCATGCCTCAGTTTCCCCATCTGCAAAACTCACATCGAAAGGCAGCTGCCCCCTGCCCTTGGGGCCGGGGTGAAGAGCCGGGGACAGTGAGCGGGGCCGCGCAGGAGCAGGCCAGCAGGGATGGGGTCCCTGGCTCCGGCCAGACTCCACGTACGTCCCCAGTCCCCAGTGTCCGTGTGGGTCAGCCCAGGTCGAGGCCCGACTCCGGAGAAGCAGGACGCGCCCCCTCCCCCCACCCTTCTTCTCGGGGGACCCTGCCCTGCGCTCGGGGTGGGGGGGGGCTGGGCCCTCTCGGAAGCCCCCTCCCCACTGGGCCTCAGTTCCCAGAAGTTCCCAGGCGGAGCCCGGGAAAGTCCCGGCCGGGCCGTTCCCAGCGCCGCGCGGCCTAGGGTGCCAAATGGCCCAGGGGCCGGGGTCACGGGCCGGGGGAGACCGTGTGAGGTGACACCCGCGGGCCGCGGGCGAGGGGCAGACGGGCGGCCCCCACCCCCGCCCCGTGGAGCAACCCTCTGAGTCACCCCCTCCTGACCCGCCTGCCCGCACCAGCACCACTGAGGCCTGTAATTAGCGCCGCGCCTCCTCCTCCCGGTCTTATCGCCCACTGGGCCGGCCAGGAGGGGCGCCCAGAGGCCCCCACAGACGCGCTGCTGCTGGGGCTCGTGGCACGCGAGTGGGGCGTGTGCCGGCGGCCCGCCCCGGGCACCCAGATTCCCTCTCTGAGCCCACACCCGCGTCCGCGGGAAGCCCTCCCGCGGCTCACGACGCAGTTCTGGGGGATTTTCCCGAAGGCCCGCGGGGGGCTGCTGCTCTTCGTGCACCGGCGGGGGGGGGGGCCAAGTGCCGGCGGGGGCCTCGGGGTGGCCTGTCCTGGGACCCCGGGGCGGAGGGGAGGTGCCAAGTGACCCTGGAGGGAGGAAGTCCGGGTCCATTCGACAGGCCAGGCTGGGGACTGGGGCTCAGAGAAGGCTGAGGTCAGGGTAAGGACCCTCACAGACAGACAGACACCCACAGACACACAGACACACACACAGACACACAGACACAGGCAGACACACACACACAGACAGACACACACACAGACACACAGACACACAGACACAGGCAGACACACAGACAGATAGACACACAGACACAGGCAGACACATAGACACACACACAGACAGACACACAGACACAGGCAGACAGACACACACATACACAGACACACATACACAGGCAGATACACAGAGACAGATAGACACACAGACACAGGCAGACACATAGACACACAGACACACACAGACACACTTACACAGACACACACATACACAGGCAGACAGACACACAGACACAGGCAGACAGACACAGAGACACAGGCAGACACACAGACATACACACAGACACACATAGACAGATAGACACACAGACACACACACATACACAGACAGACAGACACACACACACAGACACACACAGACACACTTACACAGACACACATACACAGGCAGACACACAGACACACACAGACACACTTACACAGGCACAATACACAGACATACAGACACACACAGACACACTTACACAGACACAGGCAGACACACAGACACACACACAGAGAGCAGAGAGGGTGATGGCCCCAAGGGTTGTCTAGCTGCAATCACATTTAAACTCCCGACTTTAAATCCTCGGGGAGTCCTTCGGAGCCTCAGTTTCCCCGGCTGTCAGCTGGTGCTAACACCCGTGCCTGGCCGGCCTTCGGAGTGAGAATTCCAGCCGGCAAGTCCTGAGACGCCGAGCAGGGTCTCTTTCCTTCCAGACCCTTCCACCCCCTGCGTGCCCCCTCCAGGCCCACCCCACCCCCGCACCCGCACAGGCCCCTGGACTCCGGGGGTCCCGGGCTGCCCGGCCCAGGCGGGTCACAGGATTAGCGCCGCCAAGCCCGTCTGCACAGGACACACGGCTCCTGCTGGCGGTTATTCACGATTCCCTGCCCCCGCCCCTCCCCCAGACCTGCTGGACCCGTCTCCCCGACACCTGAACCCACTATTATTCCCACTGGGAGAGCCGGAGGGGGCCGGGCTGGGCCTTGGGGCTGGGTGGGGAGACGCACGTGCAGCTGCAGCCTCGCCGGGTCCCGGCCGGGGGCTCTTCGCCCCATTTCCTGAAGCTGGGGCACCCGCGAGCAAGCCCCACCCAGGGCCCGTGCTGACCCAGGAGCGTGGGGCGGCGAGGAGTCAAGTCCCGGTTCTGCCCCTTCCGTACTGTGCAGCCTTAGACACGTCACTGAACCTCTCTGATCCTCCAGGTTCTCCACTACAAAGCGGGAGGGAGACTTTTCACACCGAGGGCTCTATGG
>NC_073306.1:132493152-132510652 GCF_027595985.1 Sorex araneus | reverse complement strand
AGGGGGGCGGAGAGGGCAGAACCAGAATTTCCTCTCTCTTCCCCCTGCCCCCAAGGCCTCCTCTGGGGGGCTCAGCCAGAAGTGCTCCTCCCGTTTCTGGAAGGCCTCGGCCTACGGCCTTGGGCTGGGACAGAGTCCTCTCCTGCCCCGCAGACAGACCCCGGAAGGGGACCGGGCCCCACAAACTACTGCTGAGACCCCCAATTCCCAGGGGAATAAAATAACGCGTCAGTCACCCACCCGATGAGCCGCCATTTGTCGTCACTCCCCGGAGACCCCCAGGATGAAGAGGGGGGCGAGAGACACCCCTCAGTCACCCTCCTCTCGTGGGTACACGGCGGCAACAATAACAGCACGCAGGGCCAGGCCGCTAGCACAGCGGGGAGGGCGTTGGCCTTGCACGTGGCCGACCCGGGTTCGATCCCCAGCATCCCAGAGGGTCCCCTGAGCACCGCCAGGAGTGATCCCTGAGTGCAGAGCCAGGAGTCAGCGGTGAGCACCGAGGGGTGGGTCCCCCAAACCAAAGTAACAATAATAATTATAACAACAACAACAACAATACGATCAGTTACCGGTGACTGTGTTTAAGTGTTTAATGCACAGACTCGGACCTTCTTGTTGAACGATCCCTGGGAAGCAGGTGGTGTTTTCAGGCCCACTTTACAGGTGAGGAGACTGAGGCTCGGGTGAAGCCAGCCAGGCCGTGCGCGGACCCACCAGCCCTGCTGGGTTCACATGACGACCGTTTGTTCCCTCCAGTCCTCAGCACCTGGTCGGGCAGAGACGGGGCCCCGACGGCCGTCCAAGGACACGCCACCTGGAAGAGAGGGCCAGCCCCGGGCCACCCCAGTCTCCGTCGAGTCCCCTTGCTGTTCCTCGAGGCCACCTGTACCGCCAGCACCCCGGCCCGTCTCCCACCACGACGTCCCGCCCCCACGGCCGGTACGACAAAGGGCAGACGGTGGGGGGAGTCCCCGCGGGAAAGGGTCCCGGGCCGTGGGAGCCGAGGGCACATGAGCCCCCCAGCCCGGCACGGGGGCGGGGCCGAGAGCCTCCAGCCCCGGAGGGACACACGGGGCTCACCCCGGCTCTGCTCCAGCCACGGCCATGGGGCACCACGGGGCCGGCCGTGGACAGCTGGTGTAATGGACAACTCCAAAGAGCCATGACCGGGACCGATGCCGGGTTCGAGCTCCCGGTGCCCCCCGTGCAGGGACACTCGGCTCTGTTCACCGGGGCGCAAGAAAGGTCCGAGTGAAGCCTGAGCTGGCCTGGGGCTGGTTCTGAGACGTGGCCACTGGGCCACCAACCGTCACACTGACGTCCGTGGGCCGGGGCACCGCAGGGAGGGGCAGTGACCGCAGGGCCTTGGGCGCCCTGAACCCAGGGCCGCAGTCCGTCTCGCGGGGGACGTTGCCGATGTGGCGTGCTCTCCTCTGAAGCTGCGCAGTGGCGGATGTTTAACTATCCTCAAACCCTTCCTGGGCGCCCCAAAGACTTCACTGCCGGGGCTGCGGATGTGGAGCACGCACTGTGCATGTCAGAGAGGCCCCGGGTTCGATCCCCGGCACCTACCCAAGGGAAGGACTATTTTTTTTTATCCGTGAGGGCACAAGGGCCCCGGCAGAGCGGGCGCGGAGGCCCGGCCCCTGGCCCCTGGGGCGTGCGCCTGCCTTGCGGAGTCTCATCCCGGCCCCGACCCGTCTTTCCAGACGCTCCCGGCCCCTCCCCCACCCAGCTGGTCCCGGCTCCCTCCGCACGCGGAGACATTCCCGCTCCACTCCTTCCTCCCACCTGGACGGCCGCCCCATTCCTGCCGGCTTGCTCGGCGGAGGCCCAGCGCCCCGGGCTGTTAACTCTTGCCAGGGAGGCCGAGGCCCAGCAAGGCTGGAGCTTCGCTCCCAAGCCCCGATGGTCACCCGGGTCTCGGCCCAGACGCCAGCACGCGGGACACGAGGATGGAGGGTGACCGACAGCCCGTCTCTCGGCGAACCCCCCGCCTGGACGTGTCCTGAGCGCTGGCCACAGAGGCCCTGGGCGCCCCCCAACCCCACCCCACTTGGGACTTCGGCTTCGCCCACCGCTGAAGGGTGTGAGCCGGGGACGGGTCGGTGCCCCGGGGTCGCTCATGCTGGTGCCGGGGGAGCCCAGGCGGGCGAGTCCAGGCCTGAACCTCGGTGTGATCTCTCGGGCCTCAGGACGGGCCTGGGAGAGCAGAGCCACTCCACAGGCGGCAGAGCCCGGGTCAACGTCCAGCACCGAGTCTGCTCTGCGGAGCACTGTGGGGAGGGAGCCCGCACGCACGGGGAGCCAGACGTGATCCCTGAGCGCCAGCAAGTGTGGCCCCGAAGCCCCAGATTTCAAAAGAATAAGGACTGGAAAGATAGCAGGGCGCTTGCCTTGCGTGCGGCCGGCCCGGGTTCAATCCCCAGCACCCCGTAGGGTCACCTCGGCCCCGCCAGGAGTGAGGCCTGAGCACAGAGCCAGGAGTCAGCCCCGAGCACTGCCGGGTGTGGCCCAAACATTTTTTTTTTTAATGACACTTTAATTACAGTGGGTGGGGCACTTTTGCCTTGTATGCACCAACTCAGGTTTGTCTCCGGTGCCACATGTGGTTCCCCAAGGCGGCCAGGAGTCAGCCCTGAGCACAGAGCCGGGAGTCAGCCCTAAGCACAGAGCCAGGAGTCAGGCCTGAGCACAGAGCCAGGAGTCAGCCCTGAGCACAGAGACAGGAGTCAGCCCTGAGCACAGAGACAGGAGTCAGCCCTGAGCACAGAGCCAGGAGTCAGCCCTGAGCACAGAGCCAGGAGTCAGTCCTGAGCACAGAGCCAGGAGTCAGCCCTGAGCATAGCCAGGTGTGATGCCACCACCAGCATCACCAAAAAAAAAGAAGACAGGGCTTGGCTGTCCCCACGTCCCAGAAGGAAGTACGGCTGGGCCATGGGGCGGCTGTGTGACCCGAGGAGCCCCCTCTCCCCGGGTCCCCCTGCCTCGGCACCTCTCTCCTCGGGGGGTCCTGTGGCTCCCCTCCCAGCCCTTGTGCCCCCCCCGCCGCCTCTCCACATCTGCCTGTGCTCAGTGCCACCGTCCTATGGTGCTGGCGCCCGGGGCCGGTCCTGCGGGGCCTCCAGATGCCACACGCAGCCCTGCCCGGAGCCCTCGGGCCTGACGCGAGGGAGGCCGGGCTGTCCAGCCTTGCGCCCCCCGAGGCAGGCTCAGCCCCGCACAGCAGCCCAGCCGGGAACCACAGGGTCACGCGTTCCAGTAACAAGGCAAAGAGGGAACCTGCCCCCACCCAGGCGTCCGGATGACCCGTGATGAGCTGGGGGAGGCCCCAGAGCTTCCGGGTCCATCTCCCTGCACCCCCCGCGGCCGGCCTGGGTTCAAGCCCTCGCACCCAGTACGCGTCCCCAGCCCCGCCAGGAGTGTTCCCTGAGCACAGGGCCGGGGGTCAGCCCTGAGCACTGGAGGTGGTGGCAAGGACAGGCTGTGCCCCCTGGCTACCCGTGGGTGGGGGCGGGCGGAGAAGCCCCTTTTGCAGCCTCTGGGCGACGAGGGGCTTCTACTTCCTTTCCTGCTGCAGTTCCCTGTCTCCCGCTTGCTCTGTGGGACCAGGGCTCAGCTACCCTCCGGGGTCCCCGGACGTGGGGAGGAGGAGGGAGTCCGAGAGACAGGAAGAGGGGCAGAAGGAGCGCAGGGGGACAGGGGAGCCGGGGCTGAGCCCCTCCCATGCGACCCGGGCCCCTCTGCTCACCCGCTGCTGGGCACTTAGCACAGACGGCACAGACTGAGCACCATGGACCGAGCACCCTCCTGGGAGCCCCCGACTCCCCCATCGCTCCCAAGATGAGTGAATGAGCCTTCATTCATGCGGGGTCCCTGCGGGCCAGCCCTAAGGCGGCTTTGGCCCTGGCCCGGTCCCCAGGCACGACTCGCATGCAAGGCCAGGGCGGCCTCGGGCCGGAGACCTGTATCTCCCGGGGGGCCCCCAGGGGCCCAGACACCCTCAGAGGCAGGCTCGGGGCAGCTGTGGCTCAGCGTCCAGCCGCAGCTCCGGCCAACCCCTGACCCTGGGCCCTGGGGTCCTGCCCCGGGCCAGGCCAGCTTTCTCCTCTCCCCTGCCAGGAGGCTCCGGGAAGGCCCCGCTGACTGATCGGCACAGGGGGAGGGCACTGGCCAGGCGTGAGGCCAGAGCCCCCAGACCAGCCAGACAGAGAACCCAGCCACTCGGGAGAGCCGTGCCCTGATCCGAGGAACGGCCAGTCGGACGCACATGAACGTCCCCCTGGGTTCAGGCGGGGCCCGGCCCGGCGTCCAGGCAGCTCGACAATCGGCACAGAGAAAGGACCCCCCCTGCACCCCACCGACCCACCCACAGGGTCCCCCGGGCACAGGGACCTCCCCTGAGCAGTGGCGCAGGCAGGGGTGACCCAGAGACGAACACTAGGATGGATGAGAGGCTGAAGAGCCAGGCCGGGTGGGGGGGGTGGGGGGGTGGCACTGGCCTTGCAGGCGGCCGACCCGGTTCAATCCGTGGTGGCTCTGGTCTCCCCAGCCCCAAGCACGGCCAGGAGTAACCCCCGAGCACAGAGCCCGGAGCATCTCCCAAGCACTGCCGGGGGGTACTCCCCTCCCCCCACCCATATATATATATGATGGAGAAGGCCTAGAAATCTCCGTGACATCTGACCCGACTGTCGCACTTCTAGGAATACGGCCCAGACACGCACGCGGGCGCCGGGACCTTTGCACAAGCCTGTCTGTTGCAACGGGTGGTGGCGAAAGCCTGCAGGCACCTCAGCGTCCACCCGGAGCGCCCTGGTTCCTCAAACCCGGCCCCGTCCACCGGAGCTGGAAACCCAGGGTGCCCCTTGGCCCCTCGCGCCCCCGAGACACACCGAGACCAGCTGCTGCCGAGAGGGGCCACGCGGCCCAGAGCCGTGTGCACGGCCGCCCGGTGTCCGTGGGGACTCCTCGAACACCAGGGAGACAGAGGGGTTCTTGGTCTGTGCCAAGTCGCGGGGGCGACTCCAGGACACTCAGGGTGTGTGTGGTGGGGTGACTCCGGGCGGAGCAGTGCTCCCATGGAGGAGGCCCCGAGTTTGGCCCCCAGGAGAAGAAGTAAATAAGCCACAGCGGTGAGTGAGGACTAAGAGGGTGGAAACAGGGCAGAGTGGACGGAGCTTTTCCCCGCCTGGAACATTCACGACTGCCAGGGGTTAACAGACATTTCGAGTGTTAAAAATGGGGCCAGAGTGATGGTACAGTGGGGAGGGCGTTGGCCTTGTACGGCCCCTGACCCCGCCGCACCCCCGGCGTCCCACAGAGTCCCCTGAACACCGCCAGGAGTAATTCCCAAGTGCAGAGCCAGGAGTAAGCCCGGAGCAACACCAGGTGTGGCCCAATAACCAAAATAATAATAATAATAATAACAGCAACAACACCATTTAAATGGGGTCCAGAGAGAGGGCCCAAGGCTAGAGTGCCTTGCACGAGGGAGCACTGGGGTCCGGGCCCTGCACCTCATGGGCCCCAGGGCACCAGCAGTAGCTGCCCCATTGCAACTTGCTGGGTGGAACCCCTGGGGGCCCCTGGGTGTGACCCAAAAACCAAGACTCGAAAATTTTGAATGGTGAAAAAGCTCTGCAATGTGGGGGGCCAGAGAGGTAGCTCAGTGGGCAGGGCGCTGGCCTCGCACACAGCCAACCCAGCTCCACAGAGGGTCCCCCGAGCCCCTCCAGGAGCGACCCCTGAGAGCAGAGCCGGGAGCCAGCCCTGAGCCTCCCCTAGTGTGGCCCCAAAAGCGAAAGAGAGTCCTGCAGTTTGGGACGAGGGGGAAATTCTGATGGTCAGTGACGCAGGGGAACCGAGGCAGACATGTCCCACATTCTCCCCGTCCCCGCGTGGGGGAAAGACGTCCCCGAATTATCCAGGTTGTCACCAGCTTGTTTACTCACCTAATCCTCCCAACAGAGGGAGGGACCGATGGTATTTGTCCTCCTTTCAGATGGGGAAACAGAGGCGGGAGGAGCCGCCCCCACCCTCCCTGCCAGGGGCAGCGCTGGACAGAACCAGGCCGGGCCCCCCAGCCCAGCACGAGGCTTTGGCGTCTGGTTTCTGACCTGTCCAGTGTGTTGCACGTTCAAATGGCCTGTCTCGCTCCCTTTCCAAGAGGCCTTTCCGTTTTATTTCATTTTTCGGTTTGGGGGGCCACAACCGGCCGTGCTCAGGGGCTACTCCTGGCTCTGTGCTCAGGAATCAGACCTGGTGGGGCTCAGGGGACTGTATAGGGTCCTGGGGATCGAACCCGGGACAGCCGTGTGCAAAGCAAAAACGCATCACTCGGGTCCCGCTCTCCTTTCAGACACACCGTGTCAGAAGCTCTGTGTGCCCCGTGGCAGCCGGCCCTGTTCTGGAACTTTCCTCCCTCTGGGACTGGCGCCTGCAGTGCCAGCCGTGAACCCTGAGGGCGGGAGGGCGTCCCACTGCCAGGCGAGGGCAGAGAACGTTCCAGAGAAAAGGACACCCCAGAGTCTGAAGCGGCCGATCTGGAGCCAGCTGCGTGGTGGGAACTGGGCACAGGACGCAGAACGCGGGCGAGGCCGGCGGGGCCTGAGGTGGACGCAGGTGTCCCGGGCGGGCCGAGGCTCCGGCTGTCGGGGGCAGGCCCGGGCACAGACAGGTCGGAGGTCAGGTGCCCGCAGCGGGCACCCAGGGGAAGGGGCCCCAGCGCCGGGCCGGTGTCATACGCGTTTCTCTCAGTTAGAAATTTTTCAAAATGCACAAATTTGGGGACGGTTGGGGGGGGACGCAAGAGGAGGGCAGGTTCCAAGGGCACCAGGGAACTTTCTGGAACGGTGGAGACTTTCTCTGCCTCCCTCCTGGCAGTGTGGCGAAACAGTGTCGTCTGTCGGAACTCGAAAGCGAGCCCGGGAGAGGGGAGGGTGCGTCCACGACCGCCCCAGGACGCCCCCAGAGGCACGACGTGAGGCGTGGCTCCCCAGGAGAGCTGTGCGCGGCCCCGGGTTCGATCCCCGGCACTGCAGACACTAGTAAAGGAGAGATAAAGAAATCAGGAAAACGGGGGGTGTGGGGAGGGCCCGCAGCGCCTGCAGACTCACCCCCCAGGGCCGGGGAGCACACGGGGGTCCCACCTTGGGGTCCCAGCCTTGCGGGCGCATCACACCGTGGCCCCCAGGCCTGTGCACGGGAGCTGTTTTCCCCGGGGCCAGGGGCCAGGCAGGGCCTCTGTTTCCCTGGCCGGCCGGCATCAGGGCCGGTGCGGGCGGCCCCGAGCCTTCTGGGTGGCAGCAGGCAGCAGCTTCACTGGGCACAGGGCGAGGGGCAGCGGTCAGCCTAGGGCATGCCCACTGCTGGCCTGGTCGCAGACCCGCGGGGGGTGGGGGGCCGGGGACCCCAGACCCGGTGTGGGGGAGGGGCGGGTGGGAAGGAGCCCGCACGCAGCCCGCTCCCTGGGGAGGAAGCGGGGGTCCCGGCCCGCGCCCCCGCTGCCCCGGGAGCGCCCACTGGCACGGCGCCACGGACTCTGCCCAGCCCACGAAACTCACCTCACCCAGAACCTGTCCCAACGGCTCCAGCGCCTGCTGGCAGCCGCGCGGCTCATTAGGCCCTGCCAGCCTCCCACACAGCCGGGCCGGGGAGGGGGCCCGACAATGGGGCTCTGTGCCACCCTCCCCCGGGGACCCCCAGGCCCGGGGAGGGCCCAGCCGGCTCTGCGCCGCGCGGGCCGGGCCGGGGGAGCGGGCGCTGCTGAAAGATGGCCCACCGCCCTCCCAGGCAGGCCCGCCTGGGCCCCCTTAATTAACCGGCAGTAATTAAGAGGCCACCGGGAAGGCCCCCGGGCTCCAGGAGGGCAGGGGCCCCTCTGAACCTGGCAGGCTCGCAGGCTCCCCCTCCCCCAGGTGCACCGGGGAAGGCCCCCCCATCCTCCACCTGCGTGGATGGATGGCGGAGGAGCAAAACAATTCATCCTCCCCTCTCGGGCTGTGTGACCCTGGGAAAGTGGCCTCACCTCTCTGGGCCTCGCTTCCACCAAGAGGGAGGGCTGGGCGGCGACCGGCCAACCTTGATTAATGAGTGTTTGTGCAAAGGTCCCGGAGATGCAGCTGATAACAGGCCCAGCTATTATTCTGGGAAGGCACCGAGGAGTGTCTGAGCCCGTAATTACGGGCTGGATGGAAACAGTGAGACCTCACCCAGCCCGGGCCACCGCCCCCTATGCCTGCCCTCCTGCCCTGCCCCGGGCTCCCCCAGGGGCCAGGGAAAGAGGTCTCGGACCCGAGCCTGGGCTCCCAGCACAGAGATTCTTCCACTGTGTCCACCCGTTCCTTTCTCGCTTCCTTCTTCCTACCGAGGTTTATTGAGCACCTACTGTGTCTGCTGCATGAACAAAACATGTGCAGCCGTGAGAGGTCGGGCACCAGGGGAGTCGGGCGAGGAATGAATAATAGTCCAGCAAGGAAATTGGTTTTTTTTTTTTTGGTTTTTATTTTTTCAGTTAGTGCTAAGAACCCACTGGGAGGAACTTGATATCAAACCTGGAAGGGCTCCTCTGAGGAGGCATGAGCTGAGGAAGGAAAGGGGAGACAGAGAGAGAGTCCCAGCCTGAGAGAATCTCATGTGCAAAGGCCCTGGGGCAGGGGGCCACCGTTCTACCCCTCTGAGCCCGCAGCTCCCCGGGCCTGCTGGCCACGCCTCCCCTGCCCACGGAGTGAGCGTGGAAGAGAGGCCAACGAGACCGGTCCAGCTAAGTGCTCACTTCCTGTTCACTCTGGATGATTCATTCCCAACACCCCTCCTCTCTCTCCCCCACCTGTGTGCCCCCCACCAACTCCCCCTGCCTGCTCATGGCCCAGCAAGTCTAGTGTCCACTTCCTCCCGGAGTCAGGGACAGACTTGGCTGCACCCCAGGCCACAGTGCCCATGAGGGGACAGCAGGTGTCCCCTTGGGCCTCTTGAGCTGTCCTGACCCTCCCACACTGCCCTCCAGCCGGGCGACTTCCTGTCCTCCCCATGTTCCATCCGCCCTGCCACCAGCCTTTTGCACCTGCTCTTTCTGTTGTCAAGCAGGTCCCCTCGGTGCTGCCTGTGTTCGAGACTCTGCTGGGATCCCTTAGGGCCGCCCCCCCACCCGCCCCGGGGCCTGATGGAGGGACAGGTCAGTCTCCAGCCAGAGGGGAAGAGCATGGAGACAGGGACAGCTCAGAGACCCGGAGGACATCCCGGAGGAGGCAGATGCAGGGTGAGTTGAGTGCGGGTGGGGAGAGCAGAGGGGTGGCGCTCTGGGGTGGCATGGCTGGCAGCGTGCAGGGGAGAAGAGGAGGCAGGGGTGAGGCCGGGAGGACCCACGTCATGGCGCCGTGCGTCTCTGACCCGAGGCGGCACCAACCAACGAGCCACGCGTGAGTGAGCGGAGCTGAGCCGCGTCCAGGGTGGCGTCAGGCGGCAGAGCGCGTCCTGCGCGGGGCCCGCATTTCTCCACGCCGGGGGCCGGCCAGGAGCACTCTGGGACATTCTTGTCCCCAGGGGCCCCCCACCGAGAAACGTGCGCACCAGGGAGGCACAGTCGCGTGCTGCCCACACCTGCTCGCACACGGGCCCTGCCCGCCAGGCAGGGAGGCCGGGCCTCAGGGCTGGCGTGCAGGTGGGAGCCCCGGGCTGGCCCTGGTGCCACAGCGGGGAAAGAGCCCGTTTCCGGAGAGAGAGGACTGGCAGGGGGACGCTGTGCCTTGCAAGCCGACCCAGTTTTCATTCCCAGCACTAAGTACGTCCCCCACCCAATTCCGCCAGGAGTGAGCCCGGAGCACAGAGCCGGGAATCAGCCCTGAGCACAGTGCCAGGAGTCATCCCTGAGCACAAAGACAGGAGTCAGTCCTGAGCACAGTGCCAGGAGTCAGCCCTGAGCACAGAGCCAGGAGTCAGCCTGAGCACAGTGCCAGGAGTCATCCCTAAGCACAGAGCCAGGAGGCAGGTCTATGCACTGCCACGTGTATTCCAAAAACAGCAGAGTCCCCCCCTCCCAACACTGGGCAGAGTGTGAGGGGCTTGTTAGGAGACGTGCCCAGCAGGGGCCTGGCATGGGCCAGCTCAGCAGCCCCCCGGCCCACACCCCAGTCTGGGCTCAGCACTGGGAACAGTCACCCAGTCGCCGCTCCTGCTGCCCTCGGTCCCAGCGGCACCTCGTGGGCACTGAGAAGCCCAGGGAGACCCCGAGCCCAGCAGGACCAGGGGCTGAGGGGCTGCCGCAGGGGAGGGCTTGGCTCCCTGTCAGCCAAGGCCCCACCCCACGGCCGGCCTCCAGGCCCTAGACCACTGGGCCTCTGAGCCAAGCCTGCCCAGGGAATGTCCAGCCCCTACCCCTCCCCTTCCTCCCCCCCTCCTCCTCCTCCTCCCCCTCCTCCCCCCCCTCCTCCTCCTCCTCCTACACCTCATCCTCCTCCCCCTCCCCCTCCTCCTACACCTCCTGCTCTTCCTACACCTCCTCCTCCTCCCCCTACTCCTCCTCCTCCTCCTCCACCTCCTCCTCTTCCCCCTCTTCCCTCTCCTCCCCCTCCTCCTCCTCCTCCTCGTTCTCCTCCTCCTCCTCCTCTTCCTCTTCTTCCTCCTCCTCCTCCTTCTCCTCCTCTTCCCCCTCCTCCACCTCCTCCTCCTCCTCCTCCTCTTCCCCCTCCTCCCCCTCCTCCTCCTCCTCCTCCTCTCATTTCCAGCAATGCTTATAGGACACGTGGTGCTGAGGATTGAACCCAGAGCCACCATATGCCGGTTCAAATCCAAGCATTTCCTTTCCTCCTCCTCCTTCTCCTCCCCCCCCCCCTTCTTCTCTCTCTTCCTCTTCTCAGAAGAGCAGGGGAAGAGGACAAAGGCCGGCGGTCAGGGCCTGGCCCTCCGCATCTACCAGGCTTGGGACCGTTTCCACATCACCCGACTCGGTGCTCGCCGTGCCCTGGTGAGCTCCTGCAGAGACTCTCTCAGGTCCAGATGTGGAAACTGGGCCGGGGTCACAGCCCATGCCCCCCGTGCCACGCCCCCTCGGCCCCTCTGCATGCCGCCCCCGACTCATTACAGTGCTCGGGAGCGTCCCCATATTCTCACTGGCAGGAGCCGTTTCTGTCATCTGGTCTACAACCCCCCTTGGTCACACCCTCCAGGGGTCTCCGCCAGCCCCCCACCCCCCGCCGGGACCCCAGGGCACCCACAGCGCGACTATCTCGGAGCTGGTTAACCGCTCGGGCCTCAAGCTGACGCTCGTGAGCTGGGCAGGGCGTGGCCAGGGCAGGAGTGGGGGGCAACAGGGACGTGCCGCGGGGTGCTGGGGCCCCCCAACCACCGCCCTGTGAGAGGAGCTTCGGCAGTCAGAGAAGACGCCGGTTTGCTGAGCAGAGGAGGAAGAAGACACGTCCGAGGGCAAGAGGCTCCCGGCCCCAGTGGGTCAGCACCCAGCGCAGGGCCGGGCTGGAGCTGGCCGCGGAGGGGCCCAGCGGGGGCACCTCGGGCGGAAGTAGCTCAGCAGGGACGGGGGGCGCAATGTGGCCCTTCCGGACTCCAGGCCCGGCCCAGCAGGCGGGAGCCACACCAGGTCTGCAGGGTCGGGTCAGGGTCCTCGTGCCCAGGCTGCAACCGACCCGGTGGGCTTGGGGCCCGTGTCTTACTGCACGGGGGGCGTGCCACGGGCCAGCCTTAGTGAGGGCCACGTGGCAACTCAGCGCAGACGGGAGAGGAGGGCCCAGGACATCCGGGGAAGAGCCTGCCTTGCGGGGGCGAAGCCATGAGTCTGACCCTCAGCACCACCCACAGGCCAACACGTGAGCCCAGGCAGCACCGACAACCACGGCCAGGGTGAGACGGCCGGGGGGAACCTCGACCAGCTGTGTGTCCAAGTTAGAAACAGCAGCAAAGGCAAGGCTGGGGGTAGGACAAAAGAGGAGGAGATGGAGGAGGAGGAGGAGGAGGAAAAGGAGGAGAAGAAGGAGGAGGAGGGAGAGGAGGAGGAGGAGAAGAGGAGGAGGAGGAAGAAGAGGAGGAGGAGGAGAAGGAGGAGGAGAAGGAGAAGAAGAAGAAGAAGAAAAGAAGAAGAAGAAGAAGAAGAAGAAGAAGAAGAGAAGAAGAAGAAGAAGAAGAAGAGGAAGAAGAGGAAGAGAAAGAAGAAGAAGAGGAAGAAGAGGAAGAGAAAGAGAAGAAGAGGAAGAGGAAAGAAGAAGAAGAAGAAGAGGAAGAAGAAGAAGAAGAAGAAGAAGAAGAAGAAGAAGAAGAAGAGAAGAAGAAGAAGAAGAAGAAGAAGAAGAAGAAGAAGAAGAAGAAGAAGAAGAAGAAGAAGAAGAAGAAGAAGAAGAAGAAGAAGAAAGGTGATGTTGAAAAAGAAGAGAAGGAGAAGGAGGAGGAAGAGAAGGGGAGGTGGAGGAGGAGGAGGAGGGAGGGAAAAGAAATTTCTGTTTAAAACCAGAAAGAGGGGCTGGAATGATAGCACAGCGGGGAGGCATTTGCCTTGCTCGTGGCCAACCCGGGTTCGATTCCCAGCATCCCATAGGGTCCCCCAAGCACTGCCAGAGTGATTCCTGAGTGTAGAGCCAGGAGTAACCCCTGTGCATCGCCAGGTGTGACCCAAAAAGCAATAAATAAATAAATAAATAAAACCAGGAAGAGCCAGAGCGGCGTCTCAGCGGGGGGGGGCACAGGGTCTGCACCGGGAGACCTGGCTCTGGCCCCTGGCACATGACCCCCAAGCACCAGTGGTGTGGCCCTACAAACAAAGTTTCAGAACTTAATTCGAAAATTAAAATATCCAAGAGGGATAACCGTGGGCCGTGCAGGCGGGGCGTGCAAGCGCCCCCGTTGCGGAGAGCCCCCACACCCCGTTCAGTGGGCCTCTCCCCGGGACCCTCGGGCCAGCACACAGCCAGCTGCCTCCACTTCCCCTCTGTGAAATGGAGCCACTGGCCACGCTGAGAGGGGACATTCGCCCATTGCCTGCCAGCAGTGCTCTGAGTGCTGCCGACATGGATATAAGCCACCCGGCGAGTCCCGAGACCCCGCGGGGGACCACCAGCCAGCAGGGACGCCCGGAGAAACACAGCCAGTGACAACGTGGGTAGGGGCGCCTGCGCCTTCCCGCCAGGGCGGCCGTTTCTCACCCTGCCTCCGTGTCCTTGCCCCTCGTGGCAACACCTGCCACACCCCACCCCCCTACCATCCGGCTCCTGGGGGACCCCCGCCCCCCGGGCCGGGCCAGGTCCTGCCCACCAGCCTGGCTTCCTTGGCCTCCCTTCCTGACCCCTGTGAAAATCCACGCAAAACGGAAAGGAGCACAGCCAGGAAAGCGCGTGAGTCATTTGTTTACAGGCTAATTAATCGCCCGGCTTTTCGAAAACTCCGTTTCCATTCTTCCCTTTCCCCCCTTCGCCCCTGGAGAATGTCTGGAATCTGCCGTTTCCAACGCAGAAGTATGTCAAGTTTATTTTTAGCAAACACTCGCGATGGCGGGACTGTTATTCATCCTCCCGCGTCAGCCGTGGGGAGCCCGCCACCGCCCACCAGGGGCTCGGGCTGCCTAATGCGCTTCAGATGTGCCGGCTGTGGCCCCGGGGCCTGTGACACACATGGTCCTGGGGCCACCCTGCGCTGGAGCCAGGGACCCAACTGGGGTCTGGAGGCGGCCGCCTGCAGTTCCTCCTCCCCGCCAGGGGGGCGCTGTGGGCCGGGAGGAGTAACGCGCCTCCCCAGCTGGCTCTGTGGGTGTCAGTCTTGGAGAAGGAGTGAGTGAGGGCATCTGGCCAGAGCCTCCCCCCCCCCCCCCCCCGCCTCTTGCCTTTGGAAGGGAAATGGGAGAAACCTAACGGGCTCCCCTTCCGTTCCAGCCGGACGCGGACGGCCTGATCCCACGTGGCCCTCTCTGCGCTCCTGCTCCTGGTCCAGCCCCCTACTCACTGCCTCACCCCCGGGACGGGCTGGGGTGCAGCTCCACTCGGGGCTCCCGACCAAGGTCCCAGGCTGGGTCCTGGCAGCTCTGGGGCATCCCCTCATCCGAAACCTTTCCCGGAGCTGGAGCGATAGCACGGCGGGGAGGGCGTTTTGACTGGCATGCGACCTGGGTTCGATTCCCAGCATCCCATGGGGTCCCCTGAGCACTGCCAGGGGTGATTCCTGAGTGCATGAGCCAGGAGGAACCCCTGGGCATCGCCAGGTGTGACCCGAAAAGCAAAAAGAAAAAAAAAAGAAACTTTCCCCAGGGGAGCAGGTGACAACACTCTATGGCCCAGAGACCCCCAGGGGGTGCGGGGCCCCATCTGTCACACTCCCTCTGTGACCCCCAAGCCGGGAACGTGAAGCAGGCTCACTGGCCCTTCTGGGTCCTGACCGGGTCCTGCAGAGGGTTCCTGACGCCCCATCCCTCGAGCAAGTCCTGGCCCATAGAACAGGGGTGGGGGGCTGCAGCCTCTCCCAAGCCCCCACGCACCGGCCCTCCCCGTGACTCGTTCTCAGGTGCCCCAGAAGCCCGCGCCCGGGCCTCCCCGCCCACTCTCTCGGGGCCAGCCACTCATCCTGGCTTTCAGCTACAGCGCCCAAAGCACGCGCGTCTCCGGCCAGCCCCGGCCCCGGGGCCACCAGTTCAAATCCTTGGTGGTGGCTGCTGGGGCCCGTCACGGCCCAGCCCAGGACCAGGGTTTGGGACGGAGAAGGCGCCTCGCCCCGCGTGGGAGTCGCATTATCCCGGCTTATGGGAGGGCCGGCCAGGCGGCTCCGCGGGGCTGCTCGCTTCCCTTCCACTTAATTAAGGAAGCCGATAATGATCTAGGCGGAGCGTGGAGATAGAGAATGAGTGAGCACACTGTGGCCGGCTGATGGTATCTATTGTCAAGAGCCCAGATATAATATCAGATTAGTCCCCTTTATGCGCCTATTAGGACAGTGTGTCATTAGGGGGACGTGTCATGATGAGAGGCCCGTGGCCCTGGCCACGCTCCTGCTCTCAGCGCCCTCCTGCCCCGGGGTGCCCACGGCAGGGGCAGGGATCAGCCCGGAGAGGGACTCGGGGCACCCGGGCCATGTCCTGCCCTCACAGAGCTCAGAGGGGCGACGAGGGCCAGGTGACCAACACAGCGAGGGCACGAGCCAGGAGCTAGGGACAGGCCCCAAGGGGCGGGGAGTCGGGGGGGGGGGGAACTGAGCAGGGGTGGGGTCGGGCGAGAGCCCCCAGCTGCAGCCCAAAGCGGGGAAGGTGGGCTTGGGCAGGGGAGGGGTCGACGAGGCATCATCTGGGCCTCCCCCCGGTCACCCGCCCTGCCTCCCCATTCTCCAATCCCGTCTGTCTTGGGGAGCACCTGCTGGGTGCCAAGGGAGCAGCGAGCACTGCCGGCTTCAGCGCCTGCCCCTGAGGAAGGGAACACAGCGGGCAGAGTAGGAACAGCAGCCTGTGATGGCGGGGTAGGCAGGGAAAGGTGATGACGCTTCAGCAGGGCGGTCAGGGGACGTTCCCCTGAGAAAGGGGACACGGAGGTGAGGTTCGTGCCAAAGAGCTAAAGGGAGGAGCCAGCAGGGCAGCAAGTACAAAGATCCTGGGGTCAGCTCAGGCCTGTTATTTTGGAGCCAGAACAAGCAGGCCACAAAGGTCAGGGAGCGCAGCTGAGAGGACAAAGGCACGGCGCAGCCGGGCCAGGGCCCCGTGGCCCTGGCAAGGACAGACTGGCCGGTACTCTGAGAGGGAGTCTGGAGGGGCTCGAGGCACAGGCAGGTCCGTGAGCCGGAATCTGCTCAGACCCAGCAGGACCCCTTCGGGGGCCTCTAGAATTGGGCTGAGGCCAAGGGCTGGGGGCCGGGGGCGAGGGGCACCCAGCACCTGAGCCCACGCTCTGCCCAGCCACCAAGAGTCCCTGAAGACCGAGTCCGGCGCCCAGCCTGGTCAGCCTGAGCCACGGAGGGAGAGAGTGAGCAGGAAAGGGCCCCGGGGCCGGGCCACGGCGTGACACAACATTTAATAATTTCCCCGCCGAGTTTTGCAATGGGCACCCTTTATCGATGGGTGAAGGAGGAAGGTTTTGCAACCTCCCCAACGGGTGATGGTGTCGGCTGCCAGCCTGCGGGGAGTGGCCCGGACACGGGCATCTGCTTGACCCGCAGGAATGGAGAGGGCGCAAAAGGGCTGGGGCCAGGCTCTCGTGTGGGCGGCCCTGGTTCCGTCCCCAGCCTCCCATGGTCCCGGAGCACTGAGCCAGGAGGAGCCCCCAAGCACCTCTGGGTGTAGCCCCCAAACCAGCGTAAGAATTAAATCCTGGGTCGGAGCAATAGGACTGTGGGAAGGGCACTTGCCTTGCACACACGGTGGACCAGGGCTCAGTCCCCAGCACCCCACAGCGCCCCAGAGCCGGACAGGAGTGATCACCAAGTGCGGAGCCAGGTGTAAGCCCTGAGTGCCACCAGGTGCAATCCAAAATCCAAAAGGGGAGGAGGAAGAGGAGGAGGAGGAAGCAGAGAATGAGGAGAGGAAGGAGAAGGAAAAGGAAAAGGAGGAGGTGGAAGAGGAGGAGGAGGAGGAGAAAGAGAAGGAGGGGGAGGAGAGGAAGAAGGAGGAGGAGGAAGAGGAGGAGGAGGAGGAGGGGAGGGAGGAGGAGGAGCAGCAGCACCCAGGGCCCTGCTCTCACCTACAGTCTAGGACCCTCACTTGGCCAGTGACCTCGGGTCAGATGTCCCCGCTCTGGGCTGCAGCCTCTGAACCAAGGGGAGCCTGAAGCTGTGTGGTCACTTGCGTCTAGGGCAAGTGCCCTAGCACGGGGCCACGTCCCTCCAGCCAGGGAACAGGACCCCCTGGCCCCGCCCCGGCCCCCACCCCCGTGCCTCGCCCCGCGTCCAAGTTCACCCTTCACAGCCACCCTGACAGGGGGTCTGCAGAGGCCCGTCCCCTGCCTCTGAGGTGGTCCCTGGCCGTCTGGTCCTGTCCTGGCCATGCTCAGGGTTGGGCCCAGGGCCCAGGCAGCGACACACAGCACCGTGACTACCTGGAGCTGTCCCAGCCCACACCTGTCCCCGCCCCCATCCCTGGGAACAGACAGGACGCCCCCTTTAGGGTCACAGCCCCGAGCCTGCTGGCAGCTCCCACCACCCCTCAAAGCCATTGACTGCCACTGGAGGTTGGGGTCGGGGACTCCTGTCTGACAGAGGAGGTCCTGGAGTCAAGCCAGACGGAGGTGTGGAGGCATGGCGGGTGGGGGGGCGGGGGGAACGCCAGGGCCCCTGCGGGTTCTCTGCCTCCCCAGCCCCGTGTCTCTGCGTCTCGGCTTCTCTCTGCACATCTCTGCGTCTCTGCTCCCTTCCACCCGCCTTGGTCGCTGTGTGCCAAGGGCCCGGAGAGCTCCCGGGGCTGGAGCACACGTGTCGCACACAGGAAGCCCAGGTCCAGCCCCTGCCACTGCGTGAGGGTCACCCCGAAGCGCGCCCGTGTGGCTCCAAAGCAAGTGGACGAACGCAGATTTACGGAGGCGCAGGCTGCCTC
>NC_073306.1:132485652-132488152 GCF_027595985.1 Sorex araneus | reverse complement strand
CGCGGCTGACCCGGGTTTGATTCCCAGCATCCCCTAGGGTCCCCTGAGCATCGCCGGGTGTGGCCTCAACCCCCCCCCCTCCAAAAGCAAACAGACATTCCTGGGCGAGCCTCAGGCTGAGCCCGGCCCCTTCCCCGACCGCCCCGAGACGTGCTCCCAGCCAGGAGCGAACACGGAGGGAGTTTTCTGAGCCGCCCTAGGCAGGCGGGAAGCTCCTTTCTCCAGAACTTTCCACTGCAGAGCAGCTGTGTCCCGGGCGGGCGTCTGGGGGCCGCGGACAGCCTCGCTCCCCCTTCCCGCCGGGCCCGTGACAAGGCGGCAGCGGCTCCGGGCTGAGAGGAGCGTTTGGGGCACCCGGACCCCCACACCGCTCGAGCCCCACCGCGCCCGCCGGCCAGGCCTCCTGCACAGACTCGGGTCCCAGCGGGGGAGGGTGAGAGGGGCGGTGGGGCAGAGCTGGGCTCCCCCCGCCCCCCGCCCGCCATCCACACGGGGCCCGGCGCCCACACACTGGCCCGGGAAGGAAGGCAGAGGCCGGCGGGCGGGAGGCTGGCAGCTCGGCCGCCCTCTGCCCCACTGCCGCCCGCTCACTTGGAGCCCCGCGCTGGGAGTGCTCTGCCAGGCCTGGTTTCGCCATCCCCGCCAGGCCCCAGGGAGCCTCTGGGCGCCAACTCGGGCCGCCCGGGCCAGAGCACTGGGAGAGGAGCACACTCCACTCCCTGCCCCGGCCCAGGTTCCAAGCCCGGCGCCGCTGCCAGGCGCTCTTGGCCAACGCCTCCCCCGGCCAGCCCGGCCGAGCGCCTGGCCACCGCGCGCTCCTCTCCGTGGTGCTCGGGGGCTCGGGGCTGAGCTCCCTGCCAGCTCCCGGGCTCACACTGGCCGGCTCCGCCCGGCCCAAGGCCGATGCGTCTCCCTCACTTTCAGCTCGGGTCACGCGCTGAGGGAGCGTCCGTCTCTGGGGGGACCGTCACGGGCAGGGAGCCGGGGGCCACGGGCCGAGGCTGCAGCCCGCTTCCAGCCCGAGGGTCGCCCGCACGGCCTGCGTGTCCCGCTCCTCGTCACGTCCGGGCTCTCCCGGCCACTGCGGAGGCCGACAGCTGTGGGTGGACTTCGAGCTGCAGGCGCCGGGGCCAGCCCTAGTTTGGGGCCATCACAAACAAAAGTGGACGGACCCTGCGTGCTGGCCTGCGCCGGGCGCACCCCCACGTCTCCCGGCCCACCGAGGCGCGGGGCGGGGCGGCTGGCTCGATGACCAGCGTCCCGGGAGGAGAGGGACACCCTCCCCCCCGACGGTTGTCCTCGACGTCAGCACCTCCCGCGGGGCGTGAGGCCACGGGGTTGACCCCGGCCCCGGTGCGCGGGCTACACGCTCCCCTGCGCCCCTCACAGGGGTGAGGCCCCAGGTCAGCGCCCCAGAGAGAGCACTGTGTCCCCCGCCCTGACTGCTGAGCCCCGCCGTGACGTGCGTCCTTCGAGCCCAGCCGCTCCCTGGGGCTGTTGCCACACGCAGGACAAGCTGCTGCCACGTCCACATTCAGGGCGGGAGAGTCAGGCTGGGCCGGGCACCCTGTGTGGGGACCCCAGGGCCAGGGCGTGGGGCATCTGGGGGGCCCAAAAGCAGACATGCGGGACAAACCCGGAGGCCAGGGACACGGGTCAGGGCTAAGGCACTTGCCTGGCACCCCGGTGACCCGGTTCAAATCGCTGGACTCCATCTGGTTCCCGGAGCACCAGGGGGTCACTCCTGAGTGTGGAGCCAGAAATGGTCCCCGAGCACTGCTGGCCCAAACACACACACACACACACACACACACACACACACACACAGAGTCACATGCACATACACACACAGATACAAACACACATACATACACATACACAGACACGTACATACACACACATAGACACACACATAAACACTCATACACACAGATATACACATATACTCAGTCACACACAGACACGCATACACATACACACACATAAACACACACATTAACACTCAGACACAAACACATATACTCAGACACAGACACACACAGAGACAAGGCCCCAGAACACACAGACATAGACACACACCCCTACACATATACACACAGACACACAATATACACATAGACAAACACATAAACACTCATACACACACGACATATATATATAACACACACACATAAACACTCATACACACACCAACACATATATACACACACACCAACACACACATACACACACATAAACACTCATACACAGACACACACACACACACACACACACAACCAAATCCACATGCCACTTTCGTAACCGTCTCCGGGAAGGCCTTTGTCCCCGTGGCAGGGATGAAACGGCCTCATGTCCTTCCCTGCTGACCCACATCCTGGCCCGGAAGGTTCTAGGGTCTGGATGAGAGTGCTGGGCTGCGTCTCGTCCCCGCTGTCCCACCCGCCCCGCCCTCTGCAGCCTGGCCTCACACCGGCTCCCAGGGCCCCTGTAGGGGAGGGTC
>NC_073306.1:132478152-132480652 GCF_027595985.1 Sorex araneus | reverse complement strand
CCCCCGTCCACTCTCAGCCCTTTCCCTCTGGAAAAGCCCGTGTCCCCCCTTACTCTCCCTTGCCTCTGTCTCTCCCTCCCTCCCTTCCTCTCTCTCTCCACCCTCCCTATACACACACACACACACACACACACACACACACACACACACACACACATACACAAACACATTTCTCCAGTACATTTCTTTTTTTTTCTTCTTAACTTTTTGGGTCACACCCGGAGATGCTCAGGGGTTACTCCTGGCTCTGCACTCAGGAATTACCCCTGGCAGTGCTCGGGGGACCATGTGGGATGCTGGGAATTGAACCCGGGTTGGCTGCATGCAAGGCAAATGCCCTACCTGCTGTGCTATCACTCCAGCCCCCCCCCCCCCAATACATTTCTTGAAATAAAACTTTGTTTAAAAGTCCAGGAGAGGGACTGGAGCAATAGCACAGCAAGTAGGGCATTTGCCTTGCACGCGGCCGACCTGGGTTCAATTCCCAGCGTCCCATATGGTCCCCTGAGCACCGCCAGGAGTGATTCCTTGAGTGCAGAGCCAGGAGTAACTCCTGAGCATCGCTGGGTGTGACCCAAAAAGCAAATAAATAAATATATACAAGTCCAGGAGAGACAGCAGCCTGGGACTGTGACCCGGAGCCTTCCCTGATGACCTTCAGCCAAGTCTGCGTGGACCTGTCCAATTCTTGACTTGAATCTAATAGAAAAGTGCCCTTCGGGGCTGGAGCAATAGCACAGCGGGGAGGGCATTTGCCTTGCACACAGCCGACCCGGGTTCGATCCCAACATCCCATAGGGTCCCCTGAGCACTGCCAGGGGTAATTCTTCAGTGTACGAGCCAGGAGTGACCCCTGTGCATCACCCGATGTGACCCCAAAAAGCAAAAAAAAAAAAAAAATAGTGTCCTCCTCTGTAGGAACCATAAAGATGGGGCGGACTGTCTCCCCGAGCTCCTGTGCTGAGATCTCTCTGCGGTGAGGACCGGGGGAGGGGCCCCACAGGAAGTGGCTGGGCAGCGAGTGGCACCCTCACCCACCGTGCCGTGGCTCCAGGCCCCCTGGGCCTTCCTGCGGCGCAAGGGCACAGTCCCAGCCCTGCCCCAGCACCCTGGGCCGGAGTCCAACCAGAAGAGAATCTGGGCACGGTGAGCAGAGCACAGCCCGCGCTGACCAGGAGGGGGTTTAACACGCAGAAGGAGAAATAGAACAAGCCTGAGCATTGCGGAGCTTGAACCTGGATGAACACACACACACACACACACACACACACACACACACACACACACACACAGCATTCCGTCTGACCCAACCGTCAGCCGCTCCAAGGTGGAGACCAGCCGAGAGGCGCACCTGTTCCCGCCCGTCACGGCCCCTCCTGCAGCTCCCAAGGTGACCCAAGAAGGACCCTCAGCCGTGACATGGGCAGGCGTGGGGCCAGAGCGCCACGACAGTGGACAGGGCACCAGCCTTGCGCATGCTGCTGACCCGGGTTCCGTGCTCGGCACCCCGCGGGGTCCCCGAGCACTGCCAGGAGTGATTCCCCGAGTGCAGAGCCAGAGTACCCCGAGCACCGCCTGGGGTGGCCCCCCTAAAGGGAGAAATCAGAATAACGTCCCCTGTGACGGGTGCTGGACGGGGTGCGAGGGGCTGACCAGACGCTGGGACAGGCCTGGGGCCGGCAGGAAAGCCACAGCTGAACGTGTCCTGGCTGTCCCACCGGGGGGGTCACGGGGCCCTGGGGTGCCAAAGGCCATCGGTCAGCTACCCCTCGGCCAGCAAAGGGGCCCCGTCTCCGGGACCTCACACTGTCAGGCCAGCCTCTGACCCCTGGCCCAGCCCTCTCTGCTCCCCTGCCCGCTGCCCCGAGCGCCCGCTCTGCCCCGTTTGCCCCCGTCCCCGGGGGCCCTCCAGGGAGGCAGGAATCTGGTGACGGCTCTGCCAGGCGCTGCCTGGCCTGCCCTCGCCTCACGGGGTCCAGGCTGTGTCCACCCCAGGCAGGCTGGCAAAGGTGCCACCAGGAGGAACGGGTGATGGCGGTGTCCGGGTGGGGCAGGGGGGTTGTGTGCGGTGGCGCCGGGTGCTGGTCCCCCTGGGCTGCCGCAGCAGCTGACCACGTCCCCCCCGGGGCCAGAGGTCACCGGGCTCGGGAGGCTGCAGGGACTGACCCGCAGCACGGGGGACAGGCCGCACACTTGGCGGGCGGAGGGTCTGGTGGGTCGTGTGTCCCTGTGCCACCCAGACAGGCTCAGGGATAGGCGCCCCCCCACCACCATCCCTGGCGGAGAGAAAGTCCCACCGTGCCCGACCCCGTGCAGTCGGGTTGGCTGGACTGTCCCTGACATGGAGGCACGGGGCCATCCCTGAGACACGCGGGTCACAGAGCAGGTCGAGCAGCGGGGTCACCATGGCAGATCCACCGGCTAGAGATGGGTGCAGGAAATAGCCAAAGGAGAGAGAGAGTAAAAGGGAACGTGCCTGCACAGGGGCGGGGGGAGAGGG